>NW_025901181.1:0-23319 GCF_022539505.1 Lolium rigidum | reverse complement strand
GTATCCAAATACATCTATGTGTTATTTGTGTCCACCATACCTACCTATACTACATGGTATTTTCCCGCCATTCCAAAGTAAATTGCTTGAGTGCTACCTTTAAAATTCCATCATTCACTTTTGCAATATATAGCTCATGGGACAAATAGCTTAAAAACTATTGTGGTATTGAATATGTAATTATGCACTTTATCTCTTATTAAGTTGCTTGTTGTGCGATAACCATGTTTACTCGGGGAACGCCATCAACTCATTGTTGAATTTCATGTGAGTTGCTATGCATGTTCGTCTTGTCCGAAGTAAGGGCGATCTACACTGAGTTGAATGGTTTGAGCATGCATATTGTGAGAGAAGAACATTGGGCCGCTTAACTAAAGCCATGTTCCATGGTGGAAGTTTCAGTTTTGGACAAACATCCTCAAATCTCTAATGAGAAAAGAATTAATTGTTGTTGAATGCTTAAAGCATTAAAAGAGGAGTCCATTATCCGTTGTCTATGTTGTCCCGGTATGGATGTCTAAGTTGAGAATAATCAAAAGCGAGAAATCCAAATGCGAGCTTTCTCCTTAGACCTTTGTACGAGGCGGCATAGAGGTACCCCTTTGTGATACTTGGTTAAAGCATATGTATTGCGGTGATAATCCAGGTAGTCCAAGCTAATTAGGACAAGGTGCGAGCACTATTAGTACACTATGCATGAGGCTTGCAACTTATAAGATATAATTTACATGATGCATATGCTTTATTACTACCGTTGACAAAATTGTTTCATGTTTTCAAAATCAAAGCTCTAGCACAAATATAGCAATCGATGCTTTTCCTCTATGAGGACCATTCTTTTACTTTTATGTTGAGTCAGTTCACCTATTTCTCTCCACCTCAAGAAGCAAACACTTGTGTGAACTGTGCATTGATTCTTACATACTTGCTTATTGCACTTATTATATTACTCTATGTTGACAATATCCATGAGATATACATGTTACAAGTTGAAAGCAACCGCTAAAACTTAATCTTCTTTTGTGTTGTTTCAATACCTTTACTTCGAATTATTGCTTTATGAGTTAACTCTTATGCAAGACTTATTGATGCTTGTCTTGAAATGCTATTCATGAAAAGTCTTTGCTTTATGATTCACTTGTTTACTCATGTCATACACATTGTTTTGATCGCTGCATTCTCTACATATGCTTTACAAATAGTATGATCAAGTTTATGATGGCATGTCACTCCAGAAATTATCTTTGTTATCGTTTTACCTGCTCGGGACGAGCAGAACTAAGCTTGGGGATGCTGATACGTCTCCAACGTATCGATAATTTCTTGTGTTCTATGCCACATTATTGATGTTATCTACATGTTTTATGCACACTTTATGTCATATTCGTGCATTTTCGGAACTAACCTATTAACAAGATGCCGAAGTGCCAGTTGCTGTGTTCTGCTGTTTTTGGTTTCAGAAATCCTAGTAAAGAAATATTCTCGGAATTGGATGAAATAAAAGCCCAGAGGCCTATTTTCTCACGAAGCTTCCAGAAGTCCGAAGGAGAGACGAAGAGGGGCCACAGGGGCGCCAAACCCTAGGGCGGCGCGGCCCCCCTGGCCGCGCCCGCCTGTGGTGTGGGCCCCTGTGCCGCCTCTTGACCTGCCCTTCCGCCTACAAATAGCCTCCGTGACGAAACCCCCGAGTACGAGAGCCACGATACGGAAAACACTACCGAGACGCCGTCGCCGCCGATCCCATCTCGGGGGATCCTGGAGATCGCCTCCGGCACCCTGCCGGAGAGGGGATTCATCTCCCGGAGGACTCTACAACGCCATGGTCGCCTCCGGAGTGATGAGTGAGTAGTCTACCCCTGGACTATGGGTCCATAGCAGTAGCTAGATGGTTGTCTTCTCCCCATTGTGCTATCATTGTCGGATCTTGTGAGCTGCCTATCATGATCAAGATCATCTATATGTAATTCTATATGTTGCGTTTGTTGGGATCCGATGAATAGAGAATACTTGTTATGTTGATTATCAAAGTTATGCTTATGTGTTGTTTATGATCTTGCATGCTCTCCGTTATTAGTAGATGCTCTGGCCAAGTAGATGCTTTTAACTCCAAGAGGGAGTACTTATGCTCGATAGTGGGTTCATGCCGCATTGACACCTGGGACAGTGACAGAAAGTTCTAAGGTTGTGTTGTGCTGTTGCCACTAGGGATAAAACATTGATGCTATGTCTAAGGATGTAGTTGTTGATTACATTACGCACCATACTTAATGCAATTGTCTGTTGTTTTGCAACTTAATACTGGAGGGGGTCGGATGATAACTCGAAGGTGGACTTTTTAGGCATAGATGCAGTTGGATGGCGGTCTATGTACTTTGTCGTAATGCCCAATTAAATCTCACTATACTCATCATGATATGTATGTGCATTGTCATGCTCTCTTTATTTGTCAATTGCCCAACTGTAATTTGTTCACCCAACATGTCTGTTCGTCTTATGGGAGAGACACCTCTAGTGAACTGTGGACCCCGGTCCAATTCTCTTTATTGAAATACAATCTACTCGCAATACTTGTTTCTATCGTTTTCTCTGCAAACAATCATCTTCCACACAATACGGTTAATCCTTTGTTACAACAAGCCGGTGAGATTGACAACCTCACACTGTTTCGTTGGGGCAAAGTAGCTTGGTTGTGTTGTGCAGGTTCCACGTTGGCGCCGGAATCTCCGGTGTTGCGCCGCACTACATCCCGCCGCCATCAACCTTCAACGTGCTTCTTGGCTCCTCCTGGTTCGATAAACCTTGGTTTCTTTCTGAGGGAAAACTTGCTGCTGTGCGCATCATACCTTCCTCTTGGGGTTGCCCAACGAACGTGTGAAATACACGCCATCATTGGGCAACCCCAAGAGGAAGGTATGATGCGCACAGTAGCAAGTTTTCCCTCAGAAAGAAACCAAGGTTTATCGAACCAGGAGGAGCCAAGAAGCACGTTGAAGGTTGATGGCGGCGGGATGTAGTGCGGCGCAACACCAGGGATTCAGGCGCCAACGTGGAACCTGCACAACACAACCAAAGTACTTTGCCCCAACGAAACAGTGAGGTTGTCAATCTCACCGGCTTGCCGTAACAAAGGATTAACCGTATTGTGTGGAAGATGATTGTTTGCAGAGAAAATAGTAAAACAAGTATTGCAAGCAGATTTGTATTTCAGTATTAAAAGAATGGACCGGGGTCCACAGTTCACTAGAGGTGTCTCTCCCATAAGATAAAAGCATGTTGGGTGAACAAATTACAGTCGGGCAATTGACAAATAAAGAGGGCATAACAATGCACATACATGACATGATAAGTATAGTGAGATTTAATTGGGCATTACGACAAAGTACATAGACCGCCATCCAACCGCATCTATGCCTAAAAAGTCCACCTTCGAGTTATCGTCCGAACCCTTCCAGTATTAAGTTGCAAAGCAACAGTACAATTGCATTAAGTATGGTGCGTAATGTAATCAACAACTACATCCTCGGACATAGCGCCAATGTTTTATCCCTAGTGGCAACAGCACAACACAACCTTAGAACTTTCTCACATCGTCCTGGTGTCAATGCGTGCATGAACCCACTATCGAGCATAAATACTCCCTCTTGGAGTTAAAAGCAAAAACTTGGCCGCAGCCTCTACTAGTAACGGAGAGCATGCAAGATCATAAACAACACATATGTAATAACTTGATAATTAACATGACATGGTATTCTCTATCCATCGGATCCCGACAAACACAACATATAGAATTACGGATAGATGATCTTGATCATGTTAGGCAGCTCACAAGATCCAACAATGAAGCACAATGAGGAGAAGACAACCATCTAGCTACTGCTATGGACCCATAGTCCAGGGGTGAACTACTCACTCATCACTCCGGAGGCGACCATGGCGGTGTAGAGTCCTCCGGGAGATGAATCCCTCTCCGGCAGGGTGCCGGAGGAGATCTCCGGAATCCCCGAGATGGGATCGGCGGCGGCGGCGTCTCGCAAGGTTTTCCGTATCGTGGTTTTTTCGCATCGGGGTTTCGCGACGAAGGCTTTAAGTAGGCGGAAGGGCAGAGTCGGGGCCCGACGAGGGGCCCACACCACAGTGGCGGCGCGGGCCCCCTTGGCCACGCCGCCATGTGGTCCGGCCACCTCGTGGCCCCACTTCGTATGCTCTTCGGTCTTCTGGAAGGTTCGTGGCAAAATAGGCCCCCGGGTCTTCGTTTCGTCCAATTCCGAGAATATTTCGTTACTAGGATTTCTGAAACCAAAAACAGCATGAAAACAGAACCGGCACTTCGGCATCTTGTTAACAAGTTAGTTCCAGAAAATGCACGAATATGACATAAAGTGTGCATAAAACATGTAGGTATCATCAATAATATGGCATAGAACATAAGAAATTATCGATACGTCGGAGACGTATCAAGCATCCCCAAGCTTAGTTCTGCTCATCCCGAGCAGGTAAAACGATAACAAAGATAATTTCTGAAGTGATATGCCATCATAACCTTGATCATACTATTTGTAAACATATGTAGTGGATGCAGCAATCAAAACAATGGTAATGACATGAGTAAACAAGTGAATCATAAAGCAAAGACTTTTCATGAATAGTACTTCAAGACAAGTATTAATAAGTCTTGCATAAGAGTTAACTCATAAAGCAATAAATCAAAGTAAAGGTATTGAAGCAACACAAAGGAAGATTAAGTTTCAGCGGTTGCTTTCAACTTGTAACATGTATATCTCATGGATAATTGTCAACATAGAGTATGTAAGAATCAATACACAGTTCACACAAGTGTTTGCTTCTTGAGGTGGAGAGAGATAGGTGAACTGACTCAACATAAAAGTAAAGAGAAAGGTCCTTCAAAGAGGAAAGCATCGATTGCTATATTTGTGCTAGAGCTTTTATTTTGAAAACATGAAACAATTTTGTCAACGGTAGTAATAAAGCATATGAGTTATGTACATTATATCTTACAAGTTGCAAGCCTCATGCATAGTATACTAATAGTGCCCGCACCTTGTCCTAATTAACTTGGACTACCGGATCTTTGCAATGCACATGTTTTAACCAAGTGTCACAATGGGGTACCTCCATGCCGCTGTACAAAGGTCTAAGGAGAAAGCTCGCATTTTGGATTTCTCGCTTTTGATTATTCTCAACTTAGACATCCATACCGGGACAACATGGACAACAGATAATGGACTCCTCTTTAATGCATAAGCACGTGACAACAATTATTATTCTCATATGAGATTGAGGATGTGTGTCCAAAACTGAAACTTCCACCATGAATCATGGCTTTAGTTAGCGGCCCAAAGTTCTTCTCTAACAATATGCATGCTCCAACCATAAAGGTGGTAGATCTCTCTTACTTCAGACAAGACGGACATGCATAGCAACTCACATGATATTCAACAAAGAATAGATGATGGCGTCCCCAGAAGCATGGTTATCGCACAACAAGCAACTTAATAAGAGATAAAATGCATAAGTACATATTCAATACCACAATAGTTTTTAAGCTATTTGTCCCATGAGCTATATATTGCAAAGGTGAATGATGGAATTTTAAAGGTAGCACTCAAGCAATTTACTTTGGAATGGCGGAGAAATACCATGTAGTAGGTAGGTATGGTGGACACAAATGGCATAGTGGTTGGCTCAAGTATTTGGGATGCATGAGAAGTATTCCCTCTCGATACAAGGTTTAGGCTAGCAAGGTTATTTGAAACAAACACAAGGATGAACGGTACAGCAAAACTCACATAAAAGACATATGGTAAACATTATAAGACTCCATACCGTCTTCCTTGTTGTTCAAAACTCAATACTAGATATTATCTAGACTCTAGAGAAACTAAATATGCAAACCAAATTAGCAAGCTCTAAGTATTTCTTCATTAATGGGTGCAAAGTATATGATGCAAGAGCTTAAACATGAGCACAACAATTTCCAAGTATCAAATTATCCAAGACATTTTAGAGTTACTACATGTATCATTTTCCAATTCCAACCATATAACAATTTAACGAAGAAGAAACTTCGCCATGAATACTATGAGTAGAGCCTAAGGACATACTTGTCCATATGCTACAGCGGAGCGTGTCTCTCTCCCACAAAGTGAATGCTAGGATCCGTTTTATTCAAACAAAACAAAAAACAAAAACAAACCGACGCTCCAAGTAAAGTACATAAGATGTGACGGAATAAAAATATAGTTTCAGGGGAGGAACCTGATAATGTTGTCGATGAAGAAGGGGATGCCTTGGGCATCCCCAAGCTTAGACGCTTGAGTCTTCTTATAATATGCAGGGGTGAACCACCGGGGCATCCCCAAGCTTAGAGCTTTCACTCTCCTTGATCATATTGCACCATACTCCTCTCTTGATCCTTGAAAACTTCCTCCACACCAAACTCGAAACAACTCATTAGAGGGTTAGTGCATAATAAAAATTCACATGTTCAGAGGTGACACAATCATTCTTAACACTTCTAGACATTGCATAAAGCTACTGGACATTAATGGATCAAAGAAATTCATCCAACATAGCAAAAGAGGCAATGCAAAATAAAAGACAGAATCTGTCAAAACAGAACAGTCCGTAAAGATGGATTTTATTAGGCCACCAGACTTGCTCAAACGAAAATGCTCAAATTGAATGAAAGTTGCGTACATATCTGAGGATCATGCTCGTAAATTGGCTTAATTTTCTGAGCTACCTACAGGGAGATACACCCAGATTCGTGACAGCAAAGAAATCCGGAACTGCGCAGTAATCCAAATCTAGTACTTACTTTTCTATCAAAGACTTTACTTGGCACAACAAAACATAAAACTAAGATAAGGAGAGGTTGCTACAGTAGTAAACAACTTCCAAGACTCAAATATAAAACAAAAATACTGTAGTAAAAACATGGGTTGTCTCCCATAAGCGCTTTCTTTAACGCCTTTCAGCTAGGCGCAGAAAGTGTATCTCAAGTAACATCAAGAGACGAAGCATCGATATCATAAGCTCCCCCATTTGCAGTGGTACTAGGGGCTTTTTCAATTTTAGGCCTATAATAATATTTCTTTGGTTTAGGCACTTTAGAGGCATACATAAACTTTTGCTCCTTTCCCACATAAGCTTTCTCTCTAAACTGTAAAGATGAAAAGGTTGAACCCAAAGTTCCCATAGCTTTTTCAAGTTCGCCAATCCTATTAATTTGATTATCGTGATCAACACAAGTTCCTAGGACACTAATTCTTTCATCAATTCCTCCTAAGGATTTATCAAGTTTATCCGTTTTAACAAGTAACATCTCCAACTTAGTTTCAACATTAAAAATTTTCTCTATGGTTTCCAATTTTTTCATAACATCCTCAAGGGAGGTTTCAATTTTAATTTCATTAGCAGGTGGTGTTCCAAATAAACTCTCAATAATGCATCTAGCCTCTAAAGCGGGAGCACCTAGGAAGTTACCCCCGCGAGACAATCAAGAACATATCTATTCCAGCTAGAGATACCAACATAAAAATTCCCGAGTAGGATAGTGGTGGAGTGTTTCTTAGTGCACCTATTATGGGCATCACTAATTCTATACCAAGCATCTTTTAAACATTCTCCTCCTTGTTGCTTAAATGAACGAACTTCAACTTCAGGATTACTCATTTTAGCAGTAGTAAATAAAGCAAACTAGATAAAGTAAATGCAAGTAAACTAATTTTTTTGTGTTTTTGATATAGCAAACAAGATAGTAAATAAAGTAAAACTAGCAACTAATTTTTTGTGTTTTGATATAATGCAGCAAACAAAGTAGTAAATAAAATAAAGCAAGACAAAAACAAAGTAAAGAGATTGAGAAGTGGAGACTCCCCTTGCAGCGTGTCTTGATCTCCCCGGCAACGGCGCCGGAAAATATGCTTGATGGCGTGTATTTCACACGTTCGTTGGGCAACCCCAAGAGGAAGGTATGATGCGCACAGCAGCAAGTTTTCCCTCAGAAAGAAACCAAGGTTGATCGAACCAGGAGGAGCCAAGAAGCACGTTGAAGGTTGATGGCGGCGAGATGTAGTGCGGCGCAACACCAGGGATTCTGGCGCCAACGTGGAACCTGCACAACACAACCAAAGTACTTTGCCCCAACGAAACAGTGAGGTTGTCAATCTCACCGGCTTGTTGTAACAAAGGATTAACCGTATTGTGTGGAAGATGATTGTTTGCAGAGAAAATAGTAAAAACAAGTATTGCAGCAGATTTGTATTTCAGTATTAAAAGAATGGACCGGGGTCCACAGTTCACTAGAGGTGTCTCTCCCATAAGATAAAAGCATGTTGGGTGAACAAATTACAGTCGGGCAATTGACAAATAAAGAGGGCATAACAATGCACATACATGACATGATAAGTATAGTGAGATTTAATTGGGCATTACGACAAAGTACATAGACCGCCATCCAACCGCATCTATGCCTAAAAAGTCCACCTTCAGAGTTATCGTCCGAACCCCTTCCAGTATTAAGTTGCAAAGCAACAGACAATTGCATTAAGTATGGTGCGTAATGTAATCAACAACTACATCCTCGGACATAGCGCCAATGTTTTATCCCTAGTGGCAACAAGCACAACACAACCTTAGAACTTTCATCACTCGTCCCAGGTGTCAATGCAGGCATGAACCCACTATCGAGCATAAATACTCCCTCTTGGAGTTAAAAGCAAAAACTTGGCCAGAGCATCTACTAGTAACGGAGAGCATGCAAGATCATAAACAACACATATGTAATAACTTGATAATTAACATGACATGGTATTCTCCATCCATCGGATCCCGACAAACACAACATATAGAATTACAGATAGATGATTTTGATCATGTTAGGCAGCTCACAAGATCCAACAATGAAGCACAATGAGGAGAAGACAACCATCTAGCTACTGCTATGGACCCATAGTCCAGGGGTGAACTACTCACTCATCACTCCGGAGGCGACCATGGCGGTGTAGAGTCCTCCGGGAGATGATTCCCCTCTCCGGCAGGGTGCCGGAGGAGATCTCCGGAATCCCCGAGATGGGATCGGCGGCGGCGGCGTCTCAGCAAGGTTTTCCGTATCGTGGTTTTTCGCATCAGGGGTTTCGCGACGAAGGCTTTAAGTAGGCGGAAGGGCAGAGTCGGGGGCCTGACAAGGGGCCCACACCACAGGGCGGCGCGGGCCCCCCCTTGGCCGCGCCGCCATGTGGTCTGGCCACCTCGTGGCCCCACTTCGTATGCTCTTCGGTCTTCTGGAAGGTTCGTGGCAAAATAGGCCCCCGGGTCTTCGTTTCGTCCAATTCCGAGAATATTTCGTTACTAGGATTTCGAAACCAAAAACAGCAGTAAAACAGGAACTGGCACTTCGGCATCTTGTTAATAGGTTAGTTCCAGAAAATGCACGAATATGACATAAAGTGTGCATAAAACATGTAGTTATCATCAATAATATGGCATAGAACATAAGAAATTATCGATACGTCGGAGACGTATCATGGGTGAAGTTAATGCGCAGAAGATCCGGGCGACGTGGCCACGATCGCCACTTGGAGGCCAACCGCCCGCCGCGGTCGGCTATAAATGCCGCGCGGGAGGGTACCGAGGCGGCCACTTGCCCACTTCGTCTTCCTCGCGCTCCCACTGCTCTCGCTCTCTTCTTCGCGCTCGAGCCCGTTGCTGCTCCGGCGAACGCCTCCCGCTGGCGAACTCCGGCGAACGAATCTCCGCCGATCCGCCGCCGCCACTCCGTCGAGCCGGCGCCACGGGGCCCCGCGTTTCAATGGAGCGTCCTCAGCCGCCGTTGTCGCCGCCGCCGTCGCAAGGCTCTTCTTCGCCCTTTCGCCTCTCGTGGTCATCTTCTTCCTCTTCCTCGACAATGGCCTCCGCCAGCGGATCGTGGCGGGGCTCGTACATGCGGGAGGACGACATCGAGCGGTTTGTGCGCCTCCGCCGGATCCCGTCGTCGGTGGTCACGCGGGCGCCCGGCGAGGAGAAGGAGCCCGAGCCGCAGCCCGGTGAGCGCGTCGTCTTCGGCGCGCACCTCGATCGCGGGCTGGGCCTGCCGGCTTCCACCTTCTTCCGCCAGTTCCTCGACAACTTTGGCCTGCAGCCGCACCATCTGCCGGCCAACGCCTGCGTCCTCCTCAGCTGCTATGTGGCGTTCATGGAGGCCTACGCCGGCTTGTGGCCAGACATCGACTTCTGGAGCCGGATGTTCTACCTGAAGGCGCAGACCACTGAGGGCCGCCTGCGAGCCTGCGGCGCCGCCTCGATCTACACTCGGCCCGGCACGCCCTTCCCCAAGATTCCAACCGTTGACTCGGTGAAGAATTGGCAGATGTCATTCTTCTACGTGCGCAACGAGGCCAGCTCGTCGACCGGATCAACCTTCCGGAGTTCAACCCGGTTCCTCCAGTCGGCCGGATCAACTGGAGCTACAATGCCCGCACGACGGATCCGGATGCTGAGGTGAGTCAGCTCTGGGACTTTCTGGGGGCAGCCGTCGCGAACGGGCTGATCGCCGAGGACCTCCTCTGCACCATCGCCGAGCGCCGGGTGCTGCCGCTCCAGATGCGCACCCACAAAATCGGGCACATGTCCGGCCGGTTCGATCCGAACCGGACGTCCAAGGCGCCGCTCTCCAAGGCCCAGGTCGCCCACCGAGTGAACAACATCACCAAGGCGAACATGCCTGAGGAGTGGAACTACGGGCTGGCGCCCTGTGACAGGGACCACCCACCCGAGCTGGTAAGTTTTGTGTCTCCGCCGACTTCCGGCTTGCGGCTGCGAGGCCGACTTCCTTTTTCTTCTGCCGACTTCCGGCTTGCTGTTTGCTCATGTTCTGTTTTTTCTAGCTCTTCGACCGCCAAAACGTCGAGGATGGCGACCTGGCGACGAGGAGATGGGCGGCGGATCACGCCGACCCGGCTGATCAAGCCGGCGACCAGGCTGGCGACGACGACCTGCTGCAGGCGCCTGACCTAGGCGGCCAGGGGGAGCACAATCCGCCCCCTTCATCGGAGCAGCAGGAGGATGAGGAGCCGCCGACGTCCACCACGGGGCCAATCCCCGCCGTGCCCCTGCGCGCGAAGCTGCCAAGCACCACGGCGACTTCGGCGCCCAAGGGGAAGAAGCGAGCCGGCGACGTCCGCTCTACCGCCGCCCAGGAGGCGAAGGCGAAGAAGCTCCGCCGGCTGCAGCCGAAGAAGGTTCCGGAGCAGGCCGGGTGAGTTCTCTTTTCTCTTTTGTTTCCTTTTCTTTCCTTCCTTTTTATGCTTATCTTTTCCTTATCTGTTCGGCTAGGGCTCCCATCAAGTTTGCCCAGGGCGGCAGCTCCCGGCAGACTCCGCGCGTCGTGTCACCACTTTCTCGACAAAGGAGGGAGTCGACGCCGCAGCCTCCATCGCGCGCATCTACACCGCCGCCGCCTGCGGGTACTCCGCCTCCCGCAGGGGCGTCTTCCTTCGCCGTGCCGCTGGCCTCAGCGCCTGATCGCGGCACGCGGGTGGAGCCGACGCGCCAGCCGACGCTGGACGACTTGTTCCCGCGCCGGACTCGTCTTCTGGACCCAGCTGCTGGGGCCGGCCGGGGCATGCCGCCTTCGACCGGAGCCGGAGCCGGCAGTGCTGCACCGCCCGCGACCGGAACCGGAGCCGGCAGGGCTGCGCCGCCCACGATCGGAGCCGGAGCCAGGCCGAGCGTGGTGGTGCTGGATGAAAGCCCGGAGGGGGCACCTCAGGCGCCGGAGATGGCTGCGCCGACTGGACCATCTGCTTCGCCCGGAGCGCCGCCACCACCGGAGCCGACGACGGGGAGCCGGCCGGCAGGAGCCGGAAGGGATGAGTCGGCGCGCACGGAGGGCGCCGACTCGCGCGCCGGTGAGGACGGAAGCCCCATCGGCGCCGCAGCGGGGCCTGCACGTGGCCAAGGGCGCTCTGCTCCTGCAAGTGCCGTCCGCCTCCGACTCCAGCCTCGGCTCGGCTGGCACTATGGAGCAGGCGTGGCTCCGCGCCGACTCCTATGAGGTGACCAGCCAGGAGGGGAATCCTGGCCAAGCATCGGTGGAGATGTTCTTCTCCAGCCTGCAGGCCAACCTCAAGGCCAGGGCTGCCGAGGCCGTGGCCAACCTCGCCAAGGTGGAGGAAGCCAGCAAGGTAAGCTTCATCTATTTTTTGATTTGGTTATCATCCTGGTAGCCCTCCGAGGCATGCGCCGGCTGCTTTGAGCCGGTCCGGGTTTCGCCTAGCATACTGATTTTTCTTTTTTCCTTAGGCTGTGGCGGATCGGCGCACCAATCTGTACAACCGCGCCGTGACCCACTACCACAAGGCCAAGCTGGACCGGGCCGGCTTGGCTCGTGAGCTGGAGGCCGTCAAGGGTAAGATCTTGCTTCTTCCGTCTCGATGTCTTCTTTCTTTTTAGTCTTCGTTGGATGACGTTTCTTTCCGGCTGCCTCGCAGTCGAGGCCGCCAAGGTCCCGCGGCTGGAGGCGGATCTCCGGGCTGCTCGCGACCAGTGCGCCCTCAGCGAGGAGGCGGGCCGATCTGCAGCCGCCAAGCTCAAGGTGGCCGAGGGGGAGTTGACGCGGCTGCGCAAGCTGGAGCAGAACCATATCACTGAGCTCGCCTCCCTTAGGACGGCGGAGAAGGAGAAGGTGGAGGATCTGAGCCGGCGGCTGACCGAGGTGGAGAAGCAGCGGCTTGCGCTTCAGGAGGAGGTCAACACCAAGTCCGCGGAGCTGACGGCTACCGCTAAGCGCTGGACGGACGAGATTGGCGCGCTTGATCGTGGCTTGTCGGGTGAGTGCTTCTATGTTCCCTTCCCTTTGCCGGCTTTCGGTCGTCGTGCTGCCGGCCTAGGTTGGTAGCCGGCGGCAGAAACTTTTATCTCTTTCGCTATCTCCATCTTCGGGCTGGGGGCAGTCGGTTCTTGCCGGCTGCCGCCAGGCTTTTTCTTTTATCCTTCGAAATCTCCATCTTCGGGCTGGGGGCAGTCGACTCTTGCCGGCTGCCGCCAGACTTTTTCTTTTATCCTTCGAAATCTCCATCTTCGGGCTGGGGGCAGTCGGCTCTTGCCGGCTGCCGCCATGCTTACTTTAGAGCTTCGGAATCTCCATCTTCGGGCTGGGGGCAGTCGGCTCGTGCCGGCTGCCGCCAGTCTTACTTTAGGACTTCGAAAATTTGCATTTTTCAGCTTATTTCGGCTTTGGTGGCTTCTGACATGCTTTTTCTTGCAGCGGCTTTCCCGGAAACGCAGGACGCGGCCTTGGCAGCCATTGGCGTTGCGCGCGAGTCCAGGAGGCGGGCAACTGGCGAGGGCAGCTCGGAGTACTTCAGCATGGAGGATTACATGGCGTCCATGTCTGCCCGCGTCGAGCCCATCACCAAGCTTGGCTGGGAGCTTCGGAAGGCGGCTGAGGAGCTGGTCCCGATGCTGTGGCCCGCGGAGGCGGTGCCGCAAGATATCTCCAGCCTCACCTCTTTGATGGAGCGGGCGCCGGATCGCTTCCTCGACTGGAAGGAATCTGCCACGCGCGCTGGTGCCGACATGGCGATGTCTTTTGTCCTCTCCTGGTACAATGAGGTGGACCTGGGGCAGCTCGAGTATCGACGAGCCGGTGTGGAGGACAAGCTCCCGGCTGAACTCAAGACCGCCTGGCTTGCCCGAGCCAGCACCATCGCCGACTTCGTCGACAAAAGCCTCTTCGTCGCGGACCCGAACCCTCAGTCTGATGAGGAGTACGAGATGGAAGATGAGGAGGCGGAAGACGCGCCCGAAGACGATCCGGCAGCCGGCGACTCTAATGCTCCTCCGATTGGCCCTTGATTTACCTATCTTTCAATTGTTGCTTTTGCCAAGACAATTTATTAAATCCCCGGGATGCCGGGTGCATATGTAAGACAATATTATTATCCTTTTATTAGGTACAACGGCTCCGGTCGAGGTAGAGGATCTGCGGGCTCCGGCAGAAGTGAGCTTGCGATTGGAGCTTCTCCGGCGAGGTAAGGTCAAATTGGTGGGTGGAGAAGGGGCAAGGATGAGAGGGGAGCAGGTTGGGTGAAGAATCGAGGCTCCGAGCTTCTCTATTTATAGTGGATGGAGGGGTGCCGTGGATGCGGCGGAAGGTCGACGACGACAATGGCGCTACGGGTTGCGAAAGGGCAAGGCGAGGTGCGCATCGTGTAGGCGACGTCTAGGCGAGGCTCTGGGTGTGGCTGGCGCGTCCAGGGGATGATGGGAGCGCTCGGCTTGCTTCCGCGACAAGGACAGTACTTGGCGGCAAGCTTCTGATCATGGCGATGGCTAGGGCGTTCCCGCGTGCCAGTAGGGTTGTCCAGGAGCTAGCTGGTGTGTAGGTGTGTGCGCGTGCGAAAGGAGAAGAGGAGGGGAGGACGGACGCGATCGGGCGAGCGTGCGCTCTGTCGTGTCCAGAGACGTGCTCATGCGCGCTCTGGCACGACCTGGGCGTCGTGGGCGCGTCTGGGCGTGTCCAAAGCTGGGCGTTGGCATGTCTGTCTCCGGCCAGTGGAAGGTACCAGCCGTGATCAGCGAGGTAAGGACGATCCAGTAGACATGGTGAGAGGGAGAGATGAGGGCCAGAGAGGTGGAGCGCTTGAGTGGGTGGCATGGTACATGGCATGGTTGCAAAGATGATCATGTCTCCACTTTAAACGAAGCAAGTGGGCTGGGATGATGCAGAGGAGGTACAGGAGTGATGATCACACCTGATCATGCAAGGTTTAGGCAAAAATCCAGAGGGTAAAAGGGTGTGTGTGTATTTCAGGATTGGGCCTGCCAAGTGCTCGAAGAAATGGCCGCAAGAGAAAAAATGTTTGAATTTTGAAATTCTTTTTGGTGGACTTCATTCATATAATTAAAGAGAAAGAATGGTGGTGGTGGTGTCAAATTTGGCAAAGGTTTGTGAGATTTCAAATTTGGGGTTATCTTCACATAGTTTCAAAGTCTCCTCTTTTCAAAACTATACTGGTCAACCTGATCAACATTAGCACTAATGGTCAACATGAAAGTTGTTCACTTTCACTTGGTCTTGGATGACATGGCAATAGTTGACCAAGTTTCGTTTAGGAATCAGAAGATAAATGGGTGCAAAGTGGTGAAGAAAATAAAAATGGGACATATGACCATTATCATATGTGAATTGAATTTGAGATTTTCTTTGATTTGATTTTGGTTTCTTTGATGCAAATGTGTTTGTTTATCATATATAAGAGTTTTACAAACAATAGATCAAGCAATGGTGTCCTTGGTTGAAGATTTGCAAATTTGGCTAAGTGTATGTGAGTGAATTTTGGGGATTTTCTCCCTATTTGATTTCTCTCCATTTGATTTGACTTTTGTTGACTCTAATGTGATTCTTATTGGTTTAGAAACATGTTCAAACCATTGAAACCATTTCAAATGGTCTTGTTCAAAGATTTGCAAATTTGGCCTTAATACATAAGAGGTGAGGTGTCAAATTTTACTAAACTTGGAAATTGTTGATCTTGCTTTACTTGGACATGGGTTAGGGTCAATTTAGCATTATATTAGGTTTGGAAAAGGTTTCACATCATTTGGTCAAGGTTTAAAGTCATGGGGAAAAAATTTGGTGAAATGGCTATGTGTCACATATGCCTCTATGCATATGTTGCATTTGAATTTTAATTTTACTTGGCTTGACCCAGCTGAGGTTGTGGAGTGTTGAAATGGTATATAGGGGTGATCCAACCATTCACAACAAGTCCTAGGGTCAATCTTCTCAAATTCACAAATTTGCTAATTTACCCTCATATGCCTCTATGGCATTTTTAGTTTCTTTTTATTTTCTTTGGAAACAACTTGAATTAGGTTTGATAAGTACTAGGTAAGGTGTGTGAAGGTTTTCCAAACCTCTAAACAAAGTAAAAAGGTCTAGGGTAAAGATTTATAAAAATAGCCATAGGCACATATACCTTTTTCTTATTTAATTTCCTTTTATTTTATTTTAACTAGGATGGTGAAAAGAGGGGTGAGGTTTAGGGTTTAAGCTCACTTCAAAATACTTTAATAAGCAATCATGGCAATAGCACAAGAATTAAGCAAGATCACTATGTATCAAACTTAATTTAATAAAGTTTTTGTTGGTTCCAAAATTTGGAACTAGGGAAACTCATTTGTTTTGTTTTGAAATTTTTGGGATGTTACACAAGGTGCTAGACTCCAGCTTATTAATTCTGCTTTGACATCTATGTCATTACATTTCCTTTGCACCTTGAAGCTTCCTCCTGGCTTGACCAAGCAGTTGGATAGAATTCTTAGACAGTGCTTGTGGAAGCGTCAAGATGGTGAGCCCTCACAGTCCCTTGCTGCTTGGGAAATGGTTTGTAAACCAAAAATGAAGGGAGGACTGGGAGTGGTGGATTTCCAGAAACAGAATGCTGCACTTCTGATAAAATTCCTTGATAAATTTTACAACAAAAGAGATATTCCTTGGGTGAAGCTGATTTGGCACTCTCATTACCAAGGGAAAGTGCCACATGCTCAGATCTTGTGCGGATCTTTTTGCTGGAATGATGTGATGAAGCAGGTGGATAACTTTCGTGGTGTAGTTGTTTTCTCCCATGGTAGTGGTGACATTGCTTTGTTCTGGTCAGATAATCTGGAGTTTAATGGTTCTAAACTGCCAATGGCTAAGAGATATCACATGTCATTATCTTTTGTGCTAAATGATCAAATGTCAATGGCAGAGGTATATCAGAGTGAGGATCTGGCCAGTTTGTTCTATCCGCCTTTGTCCACACAGGCTTTTCAGGTGTTCACTATGCTCCAAGAAATTTTGCATGATAATATATTGCTGGAGAATAATGATACTTGGACATATTGTTGGGGTGAGGAATATGCAGCCAATAGTTTCTATAAAAGGATACATGATCACATACAGACCCCAATGATGTATAAGTGGTTATGCAAATCTTGTTGCATCATGAAGACAAAAGTTTTTGCTTGGTTGATGTTGTCGGATAGATTGAATACCAGGGATATGCAGAGACGACATTGGAGAGTTACTGATGATACCCACTGTGTACTTTGCCCTATTAGGAGTTATGAGGATAGAATTCCTGATACGGGCATGGAGGCCTATGTGGAGCCCAGATTCAGGACTCCACCAGCTCATTTATCCTAGTTTATGTAATGGTCATATATGGGCCAATTAGGGTTTTTAATAAATTGAGTCAGTTTGGTTTGGGCCTGTCGAAACTAAGGTAGAGAGGCCCACTAGGGGCTGGCCGGCCACTCCACCCCTCATATAAGTGGAGGTGCGGCTAGGGTTTAGGAGAACAAGTTTAGTCTAAAGATTATGGTTTTCCCCATTGCGTGTGTTCACGTGTATCATCCCTCCGGGGTTACGGCGCTGCCGTTTATCTATATTATCCGCTGCGAAGGTTCTTGTGTTCATCAAGGATTGTCTAGCTCAGGGTTTGAGGCATATCGTTCATCGATCTGTTGCTTGCAGGATTCGTTCCCTCTTCTCCAGGCTGCGTTCATCGCGTTGATGGGAGGATTATCTACCCCAGGTTCTCGCTGTGAAAGATCGGGCATCAACCAAGGAGGATCCACTGGGTTACTCCCTTATCATGTGGTATCAGTTTTCTGGGTTGCTCACGGCGAGGTTTTGTTGATCGATCTCTTTAGATCGGTTTGCATCGGAGAAGATTGGCTCTAGATCGGAGGAGTTTGGCTCTCGGTCGAAGGAGGTTGGTTGGAGGAAGTTTGGCGTTGTTTGGTGCAGTTTGGAGGTCATCCATGGCTGTTTCGGAGGTCAAAATCGCGAAAATTCCCGTCTGGAATCGGGACGAAGACGAAGATTCGCGACGCGCCCCGGTGCCACGGCCGGCCGACCGGACCCAGGACCGGCCGGGCCGGTCAACCAGCCAGTCAACCGGGCTCCAGACCGGGTCCAGCCGTTCAACTGGGCTCCAGACCGGGTCCAGACGGCCTGGACCGGACCAGGGGCTGATGCCAACCGGAGCCATTACTGTGCCGCCCAGACGTGCGGCTGGCCGCCAGGCCGGTCTGACCGGGCTCCAGGCCGGTCATGCCGGCGCCCAGGCCGGTCTAACCGGACCCTGGGCCGGCCCATCCGGTTTCCAGGCCGGTTCAACCGGGCGCTGGGCCGGGCAGGCGCCTGTTACTACGGTTGTTTCTCCGGCAAAGCTGGCTGCTGTTGATGTTGTTCCGTCTACAAAAGGGTTAGCTGATGCTATCGCTGTTCTTGCTTTGTCTTCCGACGATAAGCTTGGCATACGGTGTTCGCGTGACATGAAATCTAGTAAGGTTTTCAATGACTATCTGGATTGCTTGAAGGGAGAACATCGTTCGCCGTCCAGTCTTCGTTGGTATCTACACCGTCTTGCGACAGTTGAGGAATATGAAGATTGGGAGAGGAACATGGAGTTGGGTTTGGCGCGATGTCGCGCATACAATCGGAAGCTCAAAGAATCTTATGCATGTTATCTTGCTCAACGACGTGTGGACGAGGCATTAGAACACGACTGGAATGATGCAGTTGAAAGAGGTGAATTTTATTATACTTGGGAGGACTATAAAAATTTCTTCGTAATGGTTTCGTGGTACCATATATGGAGGAGAGTGCGCAGCCGTCCCGAGTTGTATATGCAACAGAGGAAGTGGACAAGTGCATAGTTCCTATTCAGGCGGTTGTTCCACTACCAACAGTCACTGAGGACAAGGTGATATCTTCAGAGGAGAGGAAACCTGGCTCTGATACCAAGAGCACTACTGTGGATCGTTGAGGAGGATGTACCATTGAGCGGGCTGAATATGCAACTCAAGAGGGTACAAGATGATGCTTGCAAGACAATTGACAAGGGTCAGCGGTGGAGTTTGTTTCAGACTCAGTGCTTTATCAAGGGCAGGGCTTGCAACTTGCAAGTTGATGACTGATGGTGGTAGCTGTACTAATGGTATTAACAAGGCGATGGTGACAGCATTGGGGTTGTCTACATGGCGTCTTCCTGAACCTAAATGTCTTGAGTGGTTGAATAGCTGTGGTATGCTGAAGATTACTCACAAGGTGTGTGTGCCATTTACAGTTGATGAGATAGATTGCGATGTGTTGCCATTGGAGGTGTGTGGATTGCTACTTGGGCGTCCTTGGCAGTATGATCGCAATGTGACACATGCTGGGCGAGCAAATACATATTCTTTTATGCATGGTGGCAAACAGCGGACTTTGAAGCCTATGGATGATGATCATATCAAGTCCGATGTGGAGTTAGTGGTGCGTAAGGAGAAGTTGCACAAGCCTAAAGTTCAGCTAGAGGTGCATGATGTTCCGACCATTGATGTTGGTGATGTTTCAGCCATGCCTGTAGATGACAAGCCAGTTCTTGTTGGTGACAAGCCGGATGAAGCTACACTTATTGTTGATGTGGATGTTGCAGCATGTGCTACGGCTCCGAGCTTGTGTTGATGCCGATATACGGACCGATGATGTTTGTGCTGATGATATTTCAGTACATGTGGCGCAGATGAGCGTGGGAGGAGTGGGAGGAGAGCGCGTCAGTGGAGACAGTGGGCAGCGGCACTACCGTGCTAGGAGTACTGCAGTCCAGTTTTCCGCGACACCGCGGATGCATCGAGGCAAGGATGGACGTGTGAGACATTTATGTGGCCCAGGCATTACACATCTTGTGCAGGGTCATGTTCAGCGACACAGGGTTCCATCAAAACCTCGCAAGAAGAAGGAATTGGCGCCGAAGTCCAAGCTTATGTGGAGAAGAAAGGAGGCGCCAAGTGATGTATTAAGTCGAGAAGGCCGCGAGGGAGGATGTGGTGTGGAAGGCAAGCAAGACTTGAAGAAGGCAAGGACGTGTCATGTTCATATCACGTCACCTTTTCCAGAAGACCCTCACGCATTAGGGACAACGCTTCTTGAAGGGGGGAGGATGATACGGGCATGGAGGCCTATGTGGAGCCCAGATTCAGGACTCCACCAGCTCATTTATCCTAGTTTATGTAATGGTCATATGTGGGCCAATTAGGGTTTTTAATAAATTGAGTCAGTTTAGTTTGGGCCTTTCCAAGCCAAGGTAGAGAGGCCCACTAGGGGCTGGCCGGCCACTCCACCCCTCGTATAAGTGGAGGTGCGGCTAGGGTTTAGGAGAACAAGTTTAGTCTAAAGATTAGGGTTTTCCCCATTGCGTGTATTCACGTGTATCATCCCTCCGGGGGTACGGTGCTGCCTTTTATCTATATTATCCGCTGCGAAGGTTCTTGTGTTCATCAAGGATTGTCTAGCTCAGGGTTTGAGGCGTATCGTTCATCAATCCGTTGCTTGCTGGATTCATTCCCCCTTCTTCAGGCTGCGTTCATCGCGTTGTTGGGAGGATTATGTACCCCAGGTTCTCGCTATGAAAGATCGGGCATCAACCAAGGAGGATCCACTGGGTCTCTCCCTTATCAATTCCTCTGTTTTTCCAATGTAATTTCAGTGTTAGAATTTAGTTATTTGCAAATTCAGTGGAAACCTTATGATGATCTACAGAGAGTGGTGCAGAAAACAAGGGTGAGTTTTAACAAGCCTTTTTCATGGAAGTGCTTATCATGGCCTGCTGGCATATTTGGCTGATCAGAAATGGAGAAATATTAAAAAATGAGAGACACTCTTTCACTAAGTGGAAGAGGAACTTTGTGCAGGACATGTGTTCGTTACAACGTAGGATTAAACCCAAGTTTAGAGAGGCGCTTGTAGAATGGATTAGGACCCTGCCTTAGTGTCCTTTCCTGGTAGTAAGTTCTTTTCTTTTTTTTTTGTTGTTTTGTACACATGACTTGATTGTTCTTTGAGCTAATAAATTGTTGTTGGGCTCTTTGCCTCACAGTCTAAGGTTTCAAAAAGAAACTGCTACAATTGCCCATATGAATCTACTTTTCTCCTCTCCCTTCACTTGAAGTTCATGTTTTAGATTTCCTACCACTTTATCACATATGGCAAGATCAGTCTCAAGTGTCAACTTCTCCTTGCGAATAAACTCTGATTTCTTCTTTTCTTCCTCGACAATACGCTTCAACTCGAATATCAACAAATTTTTACTGGCCAATTCATCACCTAAATTGGCCACCATCTCCTCCAAACCCATCTTCTGGCTACACCACTGGGTTGATTCATGTTGGTAAACAATGTACCATGGATCATCGGTTTGCCTAGCAAACTGTAAGAAAAAAAACTGTTTGAAGTCACTCCGATAGGTCACGCCGGCACTTCAAATTCAATGGTAGTACAAAGAGCATGAGTTACCTACACTTCTGACGAGGTAGGAGAAGGACAACGTGGCCATGACATGATCGAATCCCCACCCTCACCGGTGTGCCCGCTACGACCAGGCATTGAGAACTATTTCGCACCTGCAATCTCGAGGAAATTACGGGAACCCAATCGATTAGTGTGGGCGGGGAAGGAGCGGAGGTCTTACCAAGCAATACTAGATATTGGCGCGACCGTTCGTTGGGCTACGGTGACGGAATAAATCCCGGTCGTCGTAGGCAGCGGACCTACCTGTGGCAGGTACTGCCTCAACGTACAATGCGTCCGAACAAAACAAGTGTAAGAGCAGTGGTTGAGGTGCAGCGCCACAGTCCGTTTGGCTGCCGGATGACGGAGCCAGCGATGCGACGAGGCGCCGACAATTGTTGCTCTATCTGCGGCTGGGGTAGGAGCTACTCGGGGCTGGGGGCTAGGTGCTGGGAGCAGATGACCCCACATGTCAATGTGTAGGGAGTAGCTGCTCTGGGGCCACATCACGACCCCATTAGCCATTGGCAGCGGTGGCCCCATTTGTCATTGGCCCACCCGTAAGTGAGAGATGGATGGCTAGTCCATCGTGTCTCCTGGCCCCACCCGTCAACACGTAAAGGCCAAGGGATGAACTATCCTAACGGGGACCCACCCGTCAGCATGTAACAATGACCTGACGGCAACCCTCCGTCCGACCGTGCGGGGATTTCAGACTAAAGGAAGGAAAAAAGTGAGGAAAAGTTCAGCAGCTACGGAAAACTGAGTACAACTGACCATCGAAGGGTACGAATATGGATATCTAAATAAAAATTAACCACCGGAATAAAACAAAAGTATGACGATTATGCATTTTGAATCATCCTAGCAAGCTACCAGCCACCCTGGCGGTGCCTCCAGACAGCTGCATTTTGAATCATCCTAGCAAGCCACGAGCCCGAGTGACCGCCTCCAGACGGCTGCATCCCATATTTATATATGCCCGTTGTGCCTCCGATATAAGCTAGGACCATTCGTGGATCCAGTGTGTAACCATATGGATTACATGTAGAAAATGATCATTCGTACTTTTTTAATAACAATGGCATTGCGACAATTCCATATAGCCCACATCAAAGCACTAATCCATGTTTGAATATACTCTTTAGACTTTTTATCGGCCCCATTAAGCCAACTTTCAAACATATTTGTAACGTTGGCTGGTGACGGATACTAAAAGTGTACTGAATAGTTCTCCAAATTAATCTAGCGAAACAACAATCGAAAATTAAATTGTTGAAAGATTCATCAGCATCATAGAAAACACACTTTTTACAATCGTTTCAATTTCTTCTAGTGAGGTTGTCTTTAGTAAGATTCACGTTTCTATATAAGAACCACATGAAGATCTTAACCTTATGGAGTTTTATTTTCCAAATATATTTGCGTAGAAAAACCATATGCCCATTCATCATATCCGCATACATCGATTTGTCTAAAAACACCCCAGAAGTAGTTAGTTTCCCCTCGATATCATATGGTTCTTCGTTCAAGTTAATAAAAAAATAAACGTTTTATAAGATGTAGCCAAGCCTCCCATTCATTGTATGATATTGTTATCACCAGATTTTAACCAAGTCCGGAGATGGGCCGTGATTGAAGAAGGGCTTAGAGGACATGCATATGAAGTGTCTCTGAATCGGCCTTGTGCGAGAATTTGGGCTAGATTGCCCGGGTATCTGTATATTGTGGTAGATTTAGGATTAAGAGATAAAGTTTAGTCGTACACA
This sequence comes from Lolium rigidum, assembly GCF_022539505.1. Classification (NCBI taxonomy): domain Eukaryota; kingdom Viridiplantae; phylum Streptophyta; class Magnoliopsida; order Poales; family Poaceae; genus Lolium; species Lolium rigidum. The sequence continues at coordinate 204 of NW_025901181.1, read as the reverse complement.
GCTAGGTTTATTCCTAAGATAGAAAGTCCACGGACTATAAATATGTACCTAGGGTTATTGAGAAAGGACGACGATCACGTTCACAACAAACCAATCTAGGCGCATCACCACCCCTTGTTTCGAGGGTTTCTCCCGGGTAAGCAACATGCTGCCTAGATCGCATCTTGCGATCTAGGCGATATCGCTTATTCGTTGTTGGTGTTG
>NW_025901180.1:0-13244 GCF_022539505.1 Lolium rigidum | reverse complement strand
CATCATATGGCCACTAAGTACTACTGACTGGTACAAAGTACTGTACTTAGCGCATCTCCAACGATCCGACGTAAACGCGCGTGAAAAGTGACAGGCTTGTCCACATCAATGCATATATTCACAGCTTAAATTTGCATTCACTACTTAAATTTAGACATGCAATATCTCGGGCGCGGGACACAAGCCCGCGTGTGTACCCCTCAACTAACCAAGGAACCCGCCCACCAGGGACACCGAATGCAGTAGACACCAAATCGTGCCCCTCCATCCCTTGCAACCATAGAGTGACGCTGTCGCCTGCCTCGCCCCCTCGCCATTGCTGGCATTGTATGTCAGGCAGCAGCTCGTTGGAGGCCGCGGTTGGTGCCAGCGCCCTTGAGAGCACTTGTCGGCATCGTTTCCGGACCCTGCCTGTCACCCATCTGCTCGGACTCCCGCGCCGGCATCGACGCCCAAGACATGTTCAACCAATTGTGATGCTGATCTTGAGATCTGAAAACCTAGACCATTTGCCTTACCGTTTGAGCCATGTGGACTGGCCATTGATTCTTCCTTGTTGATCGCAGATGGACCTCAACAAGTCAATCGAGGTTTTGTTCAACACCGTTATGGACAACTTGTCGGATAAGGAGTCGGACGGTTCTTTTGAGCTCATGACTGTCGTGACCTCCCTCAACCATGACCGCACTAAGCGGCAGAAGCCGGCGAGCACGGGTTCAATGAGGACTCGCATGGCCAATGCGGCGCACAATCGAGAGTTGGCCATTACCGACTCCAGTGGGACTACTTCCTCCCCACGAAGCCGGTCTGCACGGCGAACCTGTTCTGGAGCCCTTTTCAGATGTTAAGAGACTTGTTCATGACTATTCTATGAGGCATCAGGGACTACAAACCCTACTTTAGATGCAAACCCGGTGCCACTGGTAAGCTAGGCTTCACCTCTTTCCAAAAGTGTTCTGCAACTATTCCTATGCTTGCATATTGAGTATCGGGTGATCTCATCGATGAGTACTTACGAATGAGTGAGACCACCTGCCTTGACGCGATGTACAAGTTATATTGAGTCGTGGTTGCGGTGTTCGGCGAGGTTTATTTGAGAGAGCCAAATGTTATCGACACTGCCCGGCTATTGTCGATTAACGAGGTAAGATGATTTTTGGGGATGATCGGTAGCATATATTGCATGCACTGAGAGTGGAAGAACTGTCCATTTGCATGGCAGGTGAAGGCTGTTGCATCACATGATTTCCCACAACGACATCAACGTTCTCCATCGCTCTTCGGTATTGTCCAAGCTTGTTGAAGGCAATGCTCTAGTGGGTTACTATGGGATCAATAGTAATGCATGCGATAAACCATATTATCTAGTTGGTGGCATCTATCCTAGCTAGGCAATAATAGTGAGACGATTCATGATCCTCAAACAGAGAAAAAAAAGAGGATCCATGAAAGATGTAGAATGAGCATTTGGTGTGCTCTAAACTCTGTGGGCTATTATTCGTCACCTTGTTAGAACATGGAACCTTCAGACCATGTGATACCATGTGAGAGGTGATGACCTGTTGTGTGATCATGCACAATACGATCATTGAGCAAGAGTGTGTTGATAACCTCCACTACCAAGGATGGCAACTTTAGGGCGAGCTGGTTGAGCTGCAGCCTAGGGCTTTAATCGTTTAAAGAGTTCTTTCATATGCACGTTGAGCTCCGTGATATCCACATTCACGATCTCTTAAGGCGAAAATGCATCGGTGAGCATTGGTAGGCCATGAGGAGAATGTGGAGTAGTCATTCCATCTTATTTTTATTTGTTTAATTGTAAACTATGTTCTTTATCTTCTTGCACTACATTGCATGTGAACTATGTCGTTTATTTGGATGTAATGAAACTATAAAGTTACTTAGGCTCCGTTTGGATGTTTGTATTGGCAGGCTTGGCATTGCATTGGGTGTAATATCAATGTCATGAGATATTCACATTGAGATCAATACCAATATCTTTGTTTGGATGTTTAGATATTTGGATTGTGGAATTGATATCCTAGTTGAATGCCAAAACCTGTTTGGATGGTAAAAGTGATGTATTGCATTTGTATGAGAGTTTGATCATAATACATGTTTGCAAACGATTTTCTTTGACAGTTTTGAATATAGAATGATTGTATGACATAACAATTAATAAAATGCAAAAAATATATAAATTTATGACATCATCTTTTAACTTTAAACAAACATGGAAAATGGAGTGAACATAAATTCATAGGAGAAATACTATTCTTCAAAATATGACAATAGAAACACAATAACAAGTTCCTTGCATAATTCAAAAGGTTCACCACACGTTACAATCTGGTACACAATATTACAAGTTCTTACGATAGGTCGCACATGTCATATGAATTAAACCGCACTCCTCTAATTTAGCATCAACAACCATTCCTTCCTGAAGGCCATGGGGAGCTCCATAAGTGCTTGGAATAAGCGTTCACTAAGGATCAACTTACCATATGCTCGCAGCTTGTCACTCTGAGAAAAATCTGGTATCTTATCAAGTGCGGCAAGGATATCAGCAGGAGGAGTACTCTGTGGCATGGGTAATGGCTCAGTTGTCTTCAAAGCATCATTGAATGATGTCTTCAGCTCTCCAATCATGCACAGAATTGCGTCACACGCACGCTGCTTCTTTGGAGCTGGTTCAACAGATTCCGGAGAGATTTCTTTGTCTTCTGGTTGCGGATCTGCAGCAATCTCAGCTCCTGTCCTAGCACCTTCACCAGTGGCATGATCTTTTGAGTATATGGTGCAGATGTCATCCCAATTGTGCACTACTTTGTTCTTGTAAATAGCTGCTTTTTCATTAGCCTACAAACATGATCAGTGAGGTCAGATTGGGAAGTTGCAAAGTGAGCATGTATTAGATTGGTAAGATAAAGGACATACCTCCACGTATCTGTTCCATACATCATCACTATCAAAGGACACACCAAATTATGAGAACTTTGCAAACAATTCACATCACCATTTTAACACACAATCACACATACAAATAATTCACAGATAACTTGATTGAAAATTAAACTTCACAGAGATGATATTCGGGCCAGGCACGGGGGAGAGGGGGGCGAACTCAGTAGCCGGCCATGGCAGCCAGAGGGGCGGGGAGAGGATTACCTGCGCGCGACGCCGGGTCGGGGAGATCAAGCTCGCCCCGTCCTCCTCACCGCTCGCCGCGACCCGCGGACAACATCCGTGAGGGGCGGGTCGATTCAGCAGGGGAAAAGGAAGGGCGATGTCGAGGGAGAGGGCGCGAACGCCGGCGGTCGCCGGGAGATGCCGGGGGAAGGGCGTGCGGCGGCGCGGCGGAGGTACCTGCAGGCGCCGTCGATTTGCCTGGAGTACGGCGCTAGGTCGCCAGGTCGGGGGAGTCGGGGGAGTCGGGGTCTGGGGCTCGACTACGATGCCAAGCAATGTCGAGGTCTGGTGCTCGACTTTCGGGAACGGGCTCTCTCCATAGCAATCGGGCCGGTCAATATTCGGGCCGAATGCCTAGCCCGAATACCTAGCACAGCCAAACAGGCCAAATTGGGGTATTCGGGCCCCGAATGCCTCAATACCCAATGCCATGCCCAAATGCATACATCCAAACGGTGCCTTAAATTTATTTGATTGCAACAATATTGTTTCTTATACATATAAGGAGGTTGTGTTGAAAGTAAGCTGAAATAAATCTAAATGGGCTGTCCGGACCAAAATGCGTCGGGATGCTGGACTACCTCGACTCAAACAAATAAATGTGGCCAGACAGCTATTTTCGTGTTTGCAGCCAACGCAAATAAATCAAAACAAACACATTTTGGATTCGAAATGTATCGGGCTGGTGGAGATGGCCTTATATCTGAATCTTGGGGGTTTTCCGAAGATACGCATAGTTTGGCCTTTGACGTCCTTTGCTAACGTCATGAGAGTCGGGGCCACAGGCAAATGATTTCGCTTTTGCATGGGCAGTACTCGTTGCTTTAGCTGGTCTCGGCAGATCGTCACGAGAGACCAGACCATAGCCATGATTTCTCTTCCAAAAAGAATATAATGGCAATCGGCAGCACAACGCATCGAGCAGGCCTTGTCTGTTGTCTCCCAGTTTTACATGGAAAACGGGTCATCCGCCCATCAGAGAGTGGCACAAGTACAGGACATTGGCCATGATGATAAAATGGCCAAAGAATGACATGAGCATGTTGGCCCCACTATCCATACACGTATACCTTTGCTAGTCAACACCAAACGCACACTGATCATGCAAATGTACTGCGCCCTGAAGATCCTGAATCCTGACCACCATTGGCATGACAAAAGAAACCTGCCCAAAAATAAAAATGCGTTGCAGTAGGATGTAGAGGCAGACTGACAGTAGCAGGAGCATATTATGAGTAGTACACACATGCAGGAACCATGGTCTCTTTCCACACAGAAAAAAAAATCCTGACCACCGGTGGCATGACAAAAAAATAAAACCTCTGCCCACAAAGCAAATGCGTTGCAGTAGGATGTAGTGTAGCGGGAGCACCCGGTGCAGCTGCATAAACCATTGTCTGCAAGTTTGTAACTGTGACGAGCAGCTGCAGTTAGTTGCACAGTCGCAATTGGTCAGAACCGGCGTTTAGACAAGCTCCTGGGCCACCTGGTGGGCCGGTGTTGGGCTGCGGCCTGCATGTTGAGGACCACCCTCTCCTGCAGATCAGGGAGACCGGGGTGGAGGACTTGGGCCCGGTGTCTGTGGGCCATCGTGCGCGGGCCTCTGAGGCTGCTCCTGGACCTTTTGTGGGCGGGGCCGGGGTGGCCCAGCCGACTCCCTCTATCTGGCTGTGGATGCCAAGGGGATGCACCATTCCATCACTAGGTTTTTCTAGTTTCAAAAAAAAAAAAAAATCACTAGGTTTTCCAGCTAGAGCGAGTGAGGTCCGGCGGCGCTCGAATCGCTTGCACAGATCCCTCTCGCGCACCCTCCCTCCTCCACCCCTCGGGCGCTCCTTCGCGGAGGTTGTGGTGGCGGTGGTCGCGGCCGAGCATGGGGAGCGCGGTGGCGGTGGGGACGGGATGTACAAGAGGCGCTACGACGGCTACGACGATGAGGAGGCTTGGCGGCGGGACGGTGGGAGACGTCCGCAGGAGGAGCTCTCAAGGCAGAGGTACCAGGAGCCAAGGTACCCTGACCAGGGCCCGGGGGAATGGGGTCCTCCGCCGCCTTGGTACGAGGAGGAGCAGCAGAGAAAGATGAAGGCCGATGCGGCCAAGGCAAGAAGCAAGGCGGCGGCCAACCGCGGCGGGGGCCAATCCAGCGGTGGCTATGGTGCCGCTGCCAAAGCCAAGGGGGCGGCTAAGGGGAAGGCCATTCCTGCGAAGGCGAAGGGCAAGAACAAGGTCTCTGAGAAGGGGCCGGCGGCCGGAGAATGCTTCCGGTGCGGTCAAGAAGGGCATTTCCAGGCGGATTGCCCCAATGACCCTCTATGTGTTCTCTGCAGCAGGGCCGGCCACATCTCGGCGAACTGTCCGATGAGAGGACGACAGCTTGTGCTGCAGACCATGGGGCACGCCATTACGGGAGGGGGCTTCTACAACATCGATGTGGACCCTCTGCCGGACCAGCCATTAAGCGACGTCTTTGAGGCTATCATCCATTTCCCGGCCAAGGCGCTGTCGGCGGTGCAGCTGTCCGACGAGCTCAAGGCGCTGGTGGATGAAATGTGGGACTGGCAGGTGACCCGGCTCTCCGAGACGGAGTTCTCGGTCCGCTTTCCGTCGAGGGCGACGCTGCGGATGAGCACCGGCAGCGGGAAGCTTCACCTTCCGCTGAGCCAATGCGACACTAACATCCGGGAAGCCTTTACCGACCCCAAGCCGGCTAAAGCGCTTCCGTCGGTGTGGGTGAGGCTGGCAGGGGTGCCAAGAGATGTCATGACCGGGGAGAGGCTCATGGCTTGCATGACCATGGTGGGTCGCCCGGTCGATGTCGACGAGCTGTCCCTGAAGAAGTGGAAGACGGAGCCCATTCGTATGCGGTTCCAGTGCCGCTATCCGGAGCGCATCAAGGGCACGGTGCAGCTCTTCGTCAATGGCGTGCCTTTCACTATCGGGGTTCAGGCGGAGCTGGGCGGGGCCGGTGGTGGTGGCGGGGATGGCGGACCGCCCAAACCTCCGGCGCCACGTGATGATGGAGAGGAGGACGAGGACTCGGAAGAAAGAAGCTCGGACATGGAGGCGTGGAACAAGCACCGCAAGAATGGCAAGAACAAGGCCGGGCCGGAGGCCAACTCCCAACCTGGCAGGGGTGCGGTTGGGACGTCTCTGGCGGGTCTGGGGGGCTCGAGCAGTGCTCCACATGCTCGTCGGCCTGCTGACACGATGCTGGATCAGTACGGCTCCAACCTCCCCATGCTCCCGGATATGTGTGCGCTGCGTAAAGAGCTCTCTCCTCCCGCCAAGGAGAGGTCCAAGGCTATGGAGGTGGAACAGGGGCAGCTGGAGCCGGAGGTCTCGATCCTATCGGGGGAGACCCTCTCGCAGGTCACGGATCCGGTGGGGTCATGGCTGTTGGACAGCCCGTGCGGAGGTTCCAGGGAGCAGGTGGGCATCTTCCAGCCTACCCCGGGGGACCAGGTCATCGCTGCGGCCTCGCCTGACCCTGCGGCTGGGCTGGTCTCCGTGGAGCCCGCACCGCTGGTGGCTGCGCAGAGCGCGGTCGCGTCTGAGATCAGGGGCCACGCGGATGAACTGCTGAAGGAGGCGACGGCGGCGGTGTCCATGGCGAAGGGGAAGAGAACCAAGGTGGTGACGGTGGGGATCACGAAGACCCAGACCAGGCTGAGCACGAGGAACACGGGAGCGGCTTCGCACGTCCCGGCTCCGGAGAAGGCGCAGCGTCGCGCGGCGGAGAAGAATCTGGACTCAGGTAACTTCTCAGCTCTCGACGCCTACCCCGATTCTCATTTTTCGTCCGTGGTTAAGGACAGTTGCTTAGTTTTCACTCCGAGTGCGGGCACTCCCCTGGAGGCTCTCTCGCTCATGAGGGCCAAGGAGAAGGCCCAAGCGGCCTTGGCGGAAGCTGCGTTCCGCAAATCGCAGGCGGCGGAAGCCGCGGCCAGGTGATGACCCACAAGTATAGGGGGTGTATCGTAGTATCTTCGATAAGTAAGAATGTCGATCTCAACGAGGAGCAGAAGGTGTTGATAAGCAGTTTCGATGAAGGATTCACTGTAAATGCTCACAGACAAGTATTCAGGGGTTTTGATGTAACGGATGAACAAAGTACAAGTAAGTAAAATGCGAGAGAAATAATTGCAGCGAGTGGCCCAATCCTTTTTAGCACAAAGGACAAGCCGGTTTGTTTACTTATAATGACCAAACGTTCTTGAGGACACACGGGATTTTAGTCTAGTGCTTTCGCTACATACAGCTCGATTAATCTTCATTGTTTTGATAAGTGTTGTGTGGGTGAACCTATGCTAATGTACCGCCCTTCCTAGGACTAATACATACTTGTGATTATACCCCTTGCAAGCATCCGCAACTACAAGAAAGTAATTAAGATAAATCTAACCACAACTTTAAACTCTGAGATCCTGCGATCCCTCCTGCATCGATATACCAACGGGGGCTCAGGTTTCTGTCACTCCGGCAACCCCGCAATTGGAAAACGAGTACAAGATGCATTCCCCTAGGCCCATAAAGGTGAAGTGTCGTGTAGTCGACGTTCACACGACACCACTAGAAGAATAACACCACAACTTAAATATCATAACATTGAATATTACTCAACCATAATTCACTACTAACATTTAGACTTCACCCATGTCCTCAAGAACTAAACGAACTACTCACAAGACATCATATGGAACATGATCAGAGGTGATATGATGATGAATAACAATCTGAACATAAACCTTGGTTCAACGGTTTCACTCAATAGCATCAATAACAAGTAGAAATCAACACCGGGAGAGTTTCCCCTATCAAACAAACAAGATCAAACCCAAATTGTTACAGCGGTGACGAGGTGCAGCGGTGGAGATGGAGGTGATGATGATGAAGATGATGGTGATGGTGATGGAGATGATGTCCAGCTCGATGGCGGTGACGATGGCGTCGATTTTCCCCTCCGGGAGGGAATTTCCCGCGCGGATTCCTCGCCCGCCGCAGTGCTCTTTTCTCTCTCGGTGTTCTCCGCCCCGCGAGGCGGCCGTGGCTCTTCGCGACGTACCCTCCGGAGCTTAGGTTTTCGGGACGAAGGGTTTCGCAAAGAAAAGGAGGCGAAAGGGGCTGTGGGGCCCCACACCACAAGGTGGCGCGGCCGGGTCATGGGCCGCGCCTCCCTATGGTCTCGGGCCCACCTTGGGTCCAGCCGGCTCCTCCTTCTGGCTTCCTTCGTCATCCGGAAAAATAGGATTTTTGGTAAAATTTCCTTCCACAGCTTGATCTTCTCGAAATATTGCATCCCGACGGTGCTTTTTCCAGCCAGAATCCCGGCTCCGGTGCGCGATCTCCAAATAATCATGAAACATGCAAAATAGATGAAATAACATAAGTATTGTGTCCCAATATGAAATATATCAATGAATAACAACAAATTATGATATAAAATAGTGATGCAAATTGGACGTATCAACTCCCCCAAGCTTAGACTTCGCTTGTCCCCAAGCGAAACTGAACTCGGTAAACAGGACCACATGTTTATGGAGTGAAGAGTCGATAAATAAAATACGGACAAGAAGCATCAAATTCATTCACACAAGACATTATAGTAAACAACTTCCTCATATAACTCAACTTGAAACAAGTATAAGGTAATCACAAATAAAGGTGCATAAGAAATCATAATTGGTGATGGCAAACTTTGTTCTTGGTCAGAGAATAGTTAACAGATTATACTTATCTATTGAGCAGCGCTCTCATATTAAAGCTTATGGTAAACTTGCATACTCAATCATATTAATCATTGATGACTTTCAAAGCTATATTCATTCAGGTAAAACTTGTACTAAACAAGAAAGAGTAAAGACATGATGAAGCAAATCACAATATAATAGTTTGATCACAACAACTCAAATGCTTGCTTGAGATGGAGGGAAATAGGTTTACCGACTCAACATAAAGTAAAAGACAGGCCCTTCGCAGAGGGAAGCAGGGATTAAATCATGTGCTAGAGCTTTTTCAGTTTTGAAATCATATAGAGAGAATAAAAGTAAAGTTTTGAGAGGTGTTTGTCATTGTCAACGACTGGTAGCGGGTACTCTAACCCCCTTGCCAAACAGACCTCCAAAGAGCGGCTCCCATGAAGGATGTTATCTCTACCAGCAAGGTAGATCATCCCTCTTCTCTTTTGTTTACACATGTATTTTAGGTTATTTAAGGACGACACTCCCCCCAACCTTTGCTTACACAAGCCATGGCTAACCGAATCCTCGGGTGCCTTCCAACAATCTCATACCCTGGAGGAGTGTCTATTGCAAAATTAAGTTACTTACTGATGAATCAGAGCAAAACATGTGAAGAGAATTATTAATGAAAGTTGATTAATTGGGGCTGGGAACCCCGTTGCCGACTCTTATTGCAAAATTATAGGATAAGTGGATGAAGCCACTAGTCCATTAGTGGAAGCTAGCCTAACAAGACTGAAAGATAAAACACCACATACTTCCTCATGAGCTATAAAACATTGACACAAATAAGAAGTAATAAATTTTGAATTGTTTAAAGGTAGCACATGAAGTATTTACTTGGAATGGCAGGAAATACCATGCAGTAGGTAGGTATGGTGGACACAAATGACATAGGTTTGGGCTAAGGTTTGGATGCACGAGAAGTATTCCCTCTCAGTACAGGTCTTTGGCTAGCAAGGTTAATTAGCAAGCATAAGAGTGGAGGGAAACAAACAAATATACATGTGATAGAAACAATCATGCATCTTACTTGTAAGCACAAACAGTTTTAACTTCAGAATACTAAGCTAAGAACCGATAAGAAAGATAATAACATCTTCTACATGTATTTCCTCTATTCTTCTTAAACTCAAAGTGTTGTTGCTATTGACCATTGCTAAGTTTGCCAAAACCAACTAGATTTACTCAATGCTCCCTGATACGTCTCCGACGTATCGATAATTTCTTATGTTCCATGCCACATTATTGATGATATCTACATGTTTTATGCACACTTTATGTCATATTCGTGCATTTTCTGGAACTAACCTATTAACAAGATGCCGAAGAGCCGCTTGTTGTTTTCTGCTGTTTTTGGTTTCGTAAATCCTAGTAACGAAATATTCTCGGAATTGGACGAAATCAACGCCCGGGGTCCTATTTTGCCACGAAGCTTCCGGAATACCGAAGAGGAGTCGAAGTGGGGCCACGAGGCGCCGCCACCATAGGGCGGCGCGGCCCGGCCCCGGCCGCGCCGACCTATGGCGTGGGGCCCTCGTGTGGCCCCCGCGTTGCCCTTCCGCCTACTTAAAGCCTCCGTCGCGAAACCCCCGCACCGAGAGCCACGATACGGAAAACCTATCGAGACGCCGCCGCCGCCGCCAATCCCATCTCGGGGATTCGGAGATCTCCTCCGGCACCTCGCCGGAGAGGGGATTCATCTCCCGGAGGACTCTTCACCGCCATGGTCGCCTCCGGAGTGATGAGTGAGTAGTTCACCCCCGGACTATGGGTCCATAGCAGTAGCTAGATGGTTGTCTTCTCCTCATTGTGCTTCATTGTTGGATCTTGTGAGCTGCCTAACATGATCAAGATCATCTATCTGTAATACTATATGTTGTGTTTGTCGGGATCCGATGGATAGAGAATACCATGTTATGTTAATTATCAAGTTATTACCTATGTGTTGTTTATGATCTTGCATGCTCTCCGTTATTAGTAGAGGCTCGGCCAAGTTTTTGCTCTTAACTCCAAGAGGGAGTATTTATGCTCGATAGTGGGTTCATGCCTCCATTGATATCCGGGACGGTGATGAGAAAGTTCTAAGGTTGTGGATTGCTCGTTGCCACTAGGGATAAAACATTGATGCTATGTCTAAGGATGTAGTTGTTGATTACATTACGCACCATACTTAATGCAATTGTCCGTTGCTTTGCAACTTAATACCGGAAGGGGTTCGGATGATAACTCGAAGGTGGACTTTTTAGGCATAGATGCAACTGGATGGCGGTCTATGTACTTTGTCGTAATGCCCAATTAAATCTCACCGTACTTATCATGACATGTATGTGCATTGTTATGCCCTCTCTATTTGTCAATTGCCCGACCGTAATTTGTTCACCCAACATGCTTTTATCTTATGGGAGAGACACCTCTAGTGAACTCGTGGACCCCGGTCCATTCTTTTATACTCGAAATACAAATCTGTTGCAATACTTGTTTTTACTCGTTTTCTCTCGCAAACAATCATCTTCCACACAATACGGTTAATCCTTTGTTACAGCAAGCCGGTGAGATTGACAACCTCACTCGTTTCGTTGGGGCAAAGTACTTTGGTTGTGTTGTGCAGGTTCCACGTTGGCGCCGAATCTCCGGTGTTGCGCCGCACTACATCCCGCCGCCATCAACCTTCAACGTGTTTCTTGGCTCCTCCCGGTTCGATAAACCTTGGTTTCTTTCTCGAGGGAAAACTTGCTGTTGTGCGCATCATACCTTCCTCTTGGGGTTCCCAACGAACGTGTGAGTTACACGCCATCAAGCTCTTTTTCGGCGCCGTTGCCGGGAGATCAAGACACGCCGCAAGGGGAGTCTCCACTTCCCAATCTCTTTACTTTGTTTTTGTCTTGCTTTATTTTATTTACTACTTTGTTTGCTGCATTATATCAAAACACAAAAAAATTAGTTGCTAGCTTTACTTTATTTACTGTCTTGCACTCTATATCAAAAACACAAAAAAATTAGTTACTTGCATTTACTTTATCTAGTTTGCTTTATTTACTACCACAAAAATGGCCATCCCTGAAAATACTAAGTTGTGTGACTTCACAACCACAAATAATAATGATTTCCTATGCACACCTATTGCTCCACCTGCTACTACAGCAGAATTCTTTGAAATTAAACCTGCTTTACTGAATCTTGTCATGAGAGAGCAATTTTCTGGTGTTAGTTCTGATGATGCTGCTGCCCATCTCAATAATTTTGTTGAATTGTGTGAAATGCAAAAGTATAAAGATGTAGATGGTGATATTATTAAATTGAAATTGTTTCCTTTCTCATTAAGAGGAAGAGCTAAATATTGGTTGCTATCTCTGCCTAAGAATAGTATTGATTCATGGACTAAATGCAAGGATGCTTTTATTGGTAGATATTATCCCCCTGCTAAAATTATATCTTTGAGGAGTAGCATAATGAATTTTAAACAATTGGATAATGAACATGTTGCTCAAGCTTGGGAAAGAATGAAATCTTTGGTTAAAAATTGCCCAACCCATGGACTGACTACTTGGATGATCATCCAAACCTTCTATGCAGGACTAAATTTTTCTTCGCGGAATTTATTGAATTCAGCTGCTGGAGGTACCTTTATGTCCATCACTCTTGCGGCGGCTACAAGGCTTCTTGATAATATGATGGTTAATTACTCTGAATGGCACACGGAAAGAGCTCCACAAGGTAAGAAGGTAAATTCTGTTGAAGAATCCTCTTCCTTGAATGATAAGATTGATGCTATTATGTCTATGCTTGTGAATGATAGGGCTAATGTTGATCCTAATAATGTTCTGTTAGCTTCATTGGTTGCCCAAGAAGAACATGTTGATGTAAACTTCATTAAAAATAATAATTTCAACAACAATGCTTATCGGAACAATTCTAGTAATAACTATAGGCCATATCCTTATAATAATGGTAACGGTTATGCTAATTCTTATGGGAATTCTTACAACAATAATAGGAATACACCCCCTGGACTTGAAGCTATGCTTAAAGAATTTATTAGTACACAAACTGCCTTTAACAAATCCGTTGAGGAAAAGCTCAATAAAATTGATATTCTCGCTTCTAAGGTTGATAGTCTTGCCTCTGATGTTGATCTATTGAAATCGAAAGTTATGCCTAATAGGGATATTGAAAATAAAATTGTTACTACAGCAAATGCCATCCAAGTTAGAATTAATGAGAATATAAGATTAATGGTTGAACTGCGTGCTAGGTGGGATAGAGAAGAAAATGAAAAACTAGCTAAAGAGAAAAATGTAGCTAAAGTTTGGA
>NW_025901179.1:0-22595 GCF_022539505.1 Lolium rigidum | reverse complement strand
CATGAGATCATATAAATCACTTATACCGGAAAGGTACTTTGATTACACCAAACACCACTGCGTAAATGGGTGGCTATAAAGGTGGGATTAAGTATCCGGAAAGTATGAGTTGAGGCATATGGATCAACAGTGGGATTTGTCCATCCCAATGACGGATAGATATACTCTGGGCCCTCTCGGTGGAATGTCGTCTAATGTCTTGCAAGCATATGAATGAGTTCATAAGAGACCACATACCACGATACGAGTAAAGAGTACTTGTCAGGAGACGAGGTTGAACAAGGTATAGAGTGATACCGAAGATCAAACCTCGGACAAGTAAAATATCGCGAGACAAAGGGAATTGGTAATATATGTGAATGGTTCATTCGATCACTAAAGTCATCGTTGAATATGTGGGAGCCATTATGGATCTCCGAGATCCCGCTATTGGTTATTGGTCGGAGTGAGTACTCAACCATGTCCGCATAGTTCTCGAACCGTAGGGTGACACACTTAAAGTTGGATGTTGAAATGGTAGTACTTGAATATGGAATGGAGTTGGAATATTTGTTCGGAGTCCCGGATGTGATCCGGACATCACGAGGAGTTCGGAATGGTCGGGAGAATAAGATTCATATATAGGATGTCATTTTATGTGAATAAAATGTCGCGGAAGGTTCTATGGAAGGTTCTAGAAGGTTCTAGAAAAGTCCGGAAGAAACCACCAAGGAAGGTGGAGTCCACAAGGGACTCCACCTCCATGGCCGGCCAGCCCTAGATGGGGTGGAGTCCCAAGTGGACTCCACCATAGGAGGCCGGCCACCCCACATGGGAGGTGGGAATCCCACCTTTGGGTGGGAGTCCTAGTTGGGCTAGGATTGCCCCTCCTATGGAAGGTTTTGGTTTCGGGTCTTATTCGAAGACTTGGACACCAACACTTGGGTTCCACCTATATAATGAGGGGCATAGGGGAGGGGGCCGGCCACACCAAAGCCACCACCTTGGCCGCACCCTTGGAGGCCGGCCACACCTCTCCCCAAACCCTAGCCGCCCCACTCCTCCTTCTTCCCCGCACGCTTAGCGAAGCTCCGCCGGGATTCTCCACCGCCACCGACACCACGCCGTCGTGCTGTCGGATTCAAGAGGAGCTACTACTTCCGCTGCCCGCCTGGAACGGGGAGGTGGACGTCGTCTTCATCAACAACCGAACGTGTGACCGAGTACGGAGGTGCTGCCCGTTCGTGGCGCCGGAACCGATCGTGATCAAGATCTTCTACGCGCTTTTGCAAGCGGCAAGTGAACGTCTACCGCAGCAACAAGAGCCTCATCTTGTAGGCTTTGGAATCTCTTCAAGGGTGAGACTCGATACCCCCTCGTTGCTACCGTCTTCTAGATTGCATCTTGGCTTGGATTGCGTGTTCGCGGTAGGAAAATTTTTGTTTTCTATGCAACGTTATCCTACAAGCAACTCACATGATATTCAACAAAGGTAAAAGTTGATGGCGTCCCCAGAAACATGGTTACCGCTCAACAAGCAACTTATTAAGAAATAAGATACATAAGTACATATTCTTCACCACAATAGTTTTTAAGGCTATTTTCCCATGAGCTATGTATTGTAAAG
Source organism: Lolium rigidum (assembly GCF_022539505.1). NCBI lineage: Eukaryota > Viridiplantae > Streptophyta > Magnoliopsida > Poales > Poaceae > Lolium > Lolium rigidum. Next base: position 20,989 of record NW_025901179.1, on the reverse strand, counting down.
GCAAAGAATAGAAGTTTAAAGGTAGCACTCAAGTAATATACTTTGGAATGGCAGAGAAATACCATGTGGTAGGTAGGTATGGTGGACACAAATGGCATAGTTTTGGCTCAAGGATTTGGATGCACGAGAAGAATCCCTCTCAATACAAGACTAGGCTAGCAAGGTTGTTTGAAGCAAACTCAAGTATAAATGGTGCAGCAAGACTCGCATATAAACATATTGTAAGCATTATAAGACTTTACATCGTCTCGTTGTTGTTCAAACACCTCAACCAGAAAATATCTAGACTTAGAGAGACCAATCATGCAAACCAAATTTTAACCAGCTCTATGTAGTTCTTCATTAATAGGTGCAAAGTACATGATGCAAGAGCTTAAACATGATCTATATGAGCACAACAATTGCCAAGTATCACATTATTCAAGACATTATACCATTTACCACATGCGGCATTTTCCGTTTCCAACCATATATCAATGAACGAGGTAGTTCAACCTTCGCAATGAACATTAAGAATAAAGCTAAGAACACATGTGTTCATATGCAACAGCGGAGCGTGTCTCTCTCCCACATAAATAATGCTAGGATCCGACTTTATTCAAACAAAAACAAAAACAAAAACAAACAGACGCTCCAAGCAAAGCACATAAGATGTGACCGAATAAAAATATAGTTTCACTAGAGGAACCTGATAATGTTGTCGATGAAGAAGGGGATGCCTTGGGCATCCCCAAGCTTAGATGCTTGAGTCTTCTTAAAATATGCAGGGATGAACCACGGGGCATCCCCAAGCTTAGACTTTTCACTCTTCTTGATCATATTGTATCATCCTCCTCTCTTGACCCTTGAAAACTTCCTCCACACCAAACTCGAAACAAACTCATTAGAGGGTTAGTGCATAATTGAAAATTCATATATTCAGAGGTGACATAATCATTCTTAACACTTCCGGACATTGCACGAGCTACCGAAAGTTAATGGAACAAAGAAATCCATCAAACATAGCAAAACAGGCAATGCGAAATAAAAGGCGAGAATCTGTCAAAACAGAACGATCCGTAAAGACGAATTTACAGAGGCACTTAACTTGCTCGGATGAAAATGCTCAAATTTAATGAAAGTTGCGTACATATCCGAGGATCACGCACGTAAATTTGCAGATTTTTCCGAGTTACCTACAGAGAACCCCGGCCAAATTCGTGACAGACAAGAAATGCGTTTCTCGCGCAGTAATCCAAATCTAGTATTGACTTTACTATCAAAGACTTTACTTGGCACAACAATGCAATAAAATAAAGATAACGAGAGGTTGCTACAGTAGTAACAACTTCCAAGACTCAAATATAAAACAAAAGTGCTGTAGTAAAATGATGGGTTGTCTCCCATAAGCGCTTTTCTTTAACGCCTTTCAGCTAGGCGCAGAAAGTGTGAATCAAGTATTATCAAGAGATGAAACATCGACATCATAATTTGTTCTAATGATAGAATCATAAGGTATCTTCATTCTCTTTCTAGGGAAGTGTTCCATACCTTTCTTGAGAGGAAATTGATATTTAATATTACCTTCCTTCATATCAATAGTAGCACCAACAGTTCGAAGAAAAGGTCTTCTCAATATAATGGGACAAGATGCATTGCATTCAATATCCAACACAACAAAATCAACGGGGACAAGGTTATTGTTAACCATAATACGAACATTATCAATCCTCCCCAAAGGTTTCTTTATAGCATTATCAGCAAGATTAACATCCAAATAACAATTTTTCAATGGTGGCAAGTCAAGCATATCATAGATTTTCTTAGGCATAACAGAAATACTTGCACCTAGATCACATAAAGCATTACAATCAAAATCATTGACCCTCATCTTAATGATGGGCTCCCAACCATCTTCTAACTTCCTAGGAATAGAAGTTTCAAGTTTTAGTTTCTCTTCTCTTTCCCACCTAGCATGCAATTCAGCCATCAATCTTATATTCTCATTAATTTTAATTTGGATGGCATTTGCTGTAGTAACAATTTTATTATCAATATCCTCAGGTTTAGCAGCCATTTTATTAATTAAGGAGGATTGTGACGCAGACATGTATGAGATTCGGTTTTCAGCATTTGAAATCTTGGTTTGCAAACCCGAAATCTCCATATTCAAATTTTCAAGTTGATTTCCTATATTTTTCAGCAAGGTAGATTGTTCATTCATAGTTTTAGTAAACAATTGATTTTGCTCATATTGTGATTGCATAAAGCTCTTACTGGATATTTCAATTTCTAGCATCTTTTCCTCATATCTACCATAAGAATAACCATTACCATTATTAGAAGGATATGGCCTATAGTTGTTACCAGAATTATTCCTATAAGCATTGTTGTTGAAATTATTATTTTTAATGAAATTCACATCAACATTTTCTTCTTGAGCAACCAATGAAGCTAAAGGAACATTATTAGGATCAACATTAGATCTACCATTCACAAGCATAGACATGATCACATCAATCTTATCACTCAAGGAGGAGGTTTCTTCAACAGAATTTACCTTCTTACCTTGTGGAGCCCTTTCCATGTGCCATTCAGAGTAATTTATCATCATATCATCAAGAAGCTTTGTTGCCGCCCCCAAAGTAATGGACATAAAGGTACCTCCAGCAGCTGAATCCAATAGGTTCCGTGAAGAAAAATTCAGTCCTGCATAAAAGGTTTGGATGATCATCCAAGTAGTTAGTCCATGGGTTGGGCAATTCTTCACCAAAGATTTCATTCTCTCCCATGCTTGAGCAACATGTTCATTATCTAATTTCTTAAAATTCATTGTGCTACTTCTCAAAGATATAATTTTAGCGGGAGGATAATATCTACCAATAAAAGCATCCTTACATTTAGTCCATGAATCAATACTATTCTTAGGCAAAGATAGCAACCAGTCTTTAGCTCTTCCTCTTAATGAGAAAGGAAACAATTTTAGTTTTATAATATCACCATCTACATCCTTATACTTTTGCATTTCACAAAGTTCAACAAAATTATTAAGATGGGCAGCAAGCATCATCGTAACTAACACCGGAAAATTGCTCTCTCATAACAAGATTCGAGTAAAGCGGTTTAATTTCAAAGAATTCTGCTCGTAGTAGCAGGTGGAGCAATAGGTGTGCATACGAAATCATTATTATTAGTGTTTGTGAAGTCACACAACTTAGTATTTTCAGGAGTATTCATTTTAGCAGTAGTAAATTAAGCAAACCAGATAAAGTAAATGCAAGTAACTAATTTTTTTGTGTTTTTGATATAGAGAACAAGACAGTAAATAAAGTAAAGCTAGCAACTAATTTTTTTGTGTTTTGTTTTAGTGCAGCAAACAAAGTAGTAAATAAAATAAAGTAAAGCAAGACAAAAACAAAGTAAAGAGATTGGAAGTGGAGACTCCCCTTGCAGCGTGTCTTGATCTCCCCGGCAACGGCGCCAGAAAATATGTTTGATGTGTGCAATTAACACACGTCCGTTGGGAACCCCAAGAGGAAGGTGTGATGCAGACAGTAGCAAGTTTTCCCTCAGAAAGAACCCAAGGTTTATCGAACCAGGAGGAGCCAAGAAGCACGTTGAAGGTTGATGGCGGCGAAGTGTAGTGCGGCGCAACACCAGGGATTCCGGCGCCAACGTGGAACCTTCAGGGTGGGGGTGTGCTGGAGAATCCTGCTCATCACTAAAGTTGAAGGGTTAAGTTAACCCATGAAGGGTATCGGAAAATCCTGGGCATCTATAAGGAGCCAAAATTTGAAGAGGGGACACTGGAGCAAAACCCTTGTGTTGCACCTGCTACAACCTTGATCCTCCGTTCACATTGAGGCGCACCGGAGGCCAGCACCATGGTTTGCCGTTGCCAGACAGAGGCTCGTAGGAGTGGCGTCTAGTTTTTTTAGACGGAAGGCTCGAAGTGAGCCCGGCTTTGAATTAACGAAGCCATCAACCGGCTAGGAGTTACACCGAGATATACAACACACACACAAACAACACGCAAACCGAGAAACCAACAACAAAAGACAACACGAAGAACGCCAACAAGCGCCAGGTTGAGGGAGCCTTGTCTTCTGTTGCACCGGAGAGCGCCCGTCTTAGTCCATGCCAACAAACCTCCTATGCACCAGAACAGCAGCCCAAGGGGGACTCAATGACGGGCCAACAACCTGGCAGAGCTTGAGGATCCAAAGGAGGGGGGGTCTTGCAACGACGCCTCCAAGAAGGTGCATGACGCGCGAATGCGTCATCATCGTCGGCAGAGACCAAGGTCCTGCAAAGCTTCACCCAGACCCCGAACCACCACCCCCCGAGCTCGGGCTAGGTCCAGACCAGAAACACAACGTCTTCAACAGGCATTGGGATAGACACACCGGCAAAACTACAACTAGACGCCGACCTAGCAAAGCCCCCCAAGACACTAGGCGGGCCGTCAGCTACCGAAGCAAGCCTTGTAAAAGTAGCCCGGTCGACGAGGTGGGAGGGCTGGGACATCAGCGAGAGATCAAAGGGTGATCCACAAGACACTACAAGAGAAACCTGCCCGAAGTGGGGCCACCAAGGGGGCAGAATGAGGCGAAGGGATGGAATCCTTCTGTTCGATTCGGGGGATCATCTTCGGGACGCCTTCAACAAGGGAACGACACCCAAAAGGTGACGCCGTCACCGGCAGTGGCAAAGCCATGCGTAGCTTTCGCTAAGATCCCACCGGATCAAAAATCAGGTCGCCGTCGCGAGGACGTAGAGCGGACAAAACAGAGCTCGCTACCGCACCTCCAACCCGAGTCACACTTAAGACCTAGCCCCAACTAGATTCGAACACAACATGAACGCAAAAGCAACATCTGCACTAGCGCGACCCTGAAGGTCGGAGGGAAAGACCACAACCGCGACATCAGTTGTAGCCCGGGCCATGCTGCCTACCCAGCAAACATGCCATGACCAACAGACTCAAACCCTAACAGGGTCGGCCAGCATCGGAGACCTGCGATGCGACAGGAAGCCACCGATGCGAACGAGCGAAGCTACCGGATCGACAAAGGATCAAGCGCCGAACGTGGAAAACCCCAACCGGCGGCTACGCCACCGCCACGTTCAAGGCCCACTTCGCCCGCCCAGGCAGTAGAGATGGGCGCTACCGATTTTATCGGTTAGGAATTGAGTGATGTTGAAACTAAAAGAAACATGAACTACGATACGAGCTATGCTAATTGACTAGCGAGCATTACAGCTGATAATCATCAGAGAAGATATGATCTGAAACCTATACTGTGCTGTAACTTCCGTGTAAAAAAAATTAAGAGTTCATCAGAATGATTGAAACACATTCCACCTTTCTTATAGTTTGGAGACCAATCTGCTGCTACCCATTCGGCCATTCATCAAGAAAATTTCATGGATCAACTCAGGGCATGGCCAACTCGTCGCTTCAACCCGCTGCCCCGCAGGCCACGTAGGCTCGGACTGTCAGAGTTGTCGCCTCGCAGTATGTCAGAGTCGCTTGCAGAGGAGGCGGCCTCCTCAGAAAAAAAAAACATTAACCAACGGGGGAATGATCCCTCCCTTGGCTATACGTTGTTAGGTAGGATGAGACTTTCCCGGTTTATTCGCCCCTGCTGCGAAATTACCGCGCATGGGGATTCGAACCCGGGTGGGCTGGCTGCGCACTCGCTTGCCTTGCCACTGAGCTAGAGCTCAGTTCTCATGAGAGAAAGGTAGAAGAAAGAGGAAAAGAGGAGGAGAGAGAGAAAAAAAAGTGGGAAAGCGATGGAGATCAGGAATCAACGCTACCGGCCTCCGTTGTCTCGATGGCGGGCAGGTGCAGCCGCTTGTAGAGGGAGACCCGCCGCTGGCTTCCATGGTCGTGGTCTGCATGGGAGGCACCTCAAAATCCAGTATAAATTAAAGATACAAGCAAATCCAGATGAGGAAACAGATGGGGTGGTCGATTTTAGCTTCTAATTTGAAGATTTGCTGAATTTAGAGTCGATTTTGGAAGGAATTTCAAGGGAGAGAGAGAGGCTCGGGACAGGTTGTGGGGAGGAAGATGACCATGCAAAGATGGGAAAGAAGGGAAATATCTGAAGAGAGAGAAAGTGGGTCCCAATGAAGTGGTAGCCTTAGATTAGTGCGTTGGGAGTTTTTTCCTCCATCTACTGCTTCACGTTTTTTTCTCCTACTTTTGTTTTACGGGGAAGTAGCATACCACTGCCTCCATTGTACATGCCCTCATGTGATATTTGACCAGACACCACTGCCTCGTACTGGAATCAGCCATCTGGATCAGAGACACAGTGGCGTCAGTGCCACGCGCGAAGGGGACTCACTGACGTTGGCGGAGGCTCAAGTGGATTAAGGGGCGTCCAAGAAGTCCGGGGACGTATCCTGTGCAAATGGACAGATTCTGCAAATCTGAAAATTTCTAAGGTGGACGGTTGGATTGTGTACGAACGGCTGGATCAAACAGGACATCCCACCACCGTCACTGCGAAGGTGTTTTCACAGAAACCAACCGGGCCAATTCACATTTCACAAAAAGACCACCAGACTCACCCCGTCAGCCCTCAATCCCCTCATCCATGTTCGAACTGCATTGTCGCAGACTCGCAGTTCAGACTACTGACTAGTAGCATTGAACAGCAAGCGATTCTAAATCCGTACATCACGCGAAGTCAAATTTCTGGATTAAACAACAAGCAATTAGCCACATCCAACAGCAAGGTATTCAACTCGTCAGGCTCAACGAGTTTCCCTGAATCTGCCGCACTTCGATCTAGGATTCGTTTGTCTGATTATCTCGCTCAGGGAAAAGAGATTGAGGTGTGGGATCAGAAATTAAAGTGACTGAAGAGTAAAATATCTGAATCTGGTACAGATGTGTTATGAAGGAACAAAATTGAGATCTAGAACAATTGGGCCAAAATAAAAGAAACGACTGTATGGATCGGATTTTTACGGTGCAAGACAGATGCATTTGCCACTCTATGAGGAATAAAAATGGTAGTGACGGGATGGCCAGATCCATAGACGCATCTGCTGGAGCTGAAGAAAAAGGCTCTGCTTGGGAGAGAGAAGGCAACGCCAACCACATGATACAGTGGAACATGGATGGATCTCCTTACTCGGTGTCGTAGGAGAACGAGCGCGTCGACTTACACATCGCAGGATAGAAGGGATCGTATTCTCTATCTCCGGATGTGGGTGAGCTTGACGGGTGGAGTAGAAGGTTGCCACCGACGGCGGCCGGAGCTACGTGGTGGTAGAAAGATGGAGGAGGCCGTGCAAGAAGAGGTAGTCAGATTGGAACATACAGAGAGAATGAACCGTGTACTAACTATCATTCAGAGGGCTATTTTTGCAAATGAGCAACCTCGGATCAAAGGTGTAAATCTGTCCGTCAGTACACAATCCAATGGCTCATATGCAAATTTTCAGATTTTCAGAACATAGTCTGTTTTCACCTGATATGTTCCCCGTCCAAGAATGGTGCCCAGCGAAACGGATTATTTCCTTTTAGGGCCGTGCTGATAATCCTCCGGACGATTTTTCCTCCCGAGCCTGCGGCTCGAGCACCCGACACGTGTCCCCAGGACCACCAGCGAACAGAGTAAACAACGGAAAAAAAATACCCACACACCGGAAAACCGCAAGCGCTACACTCTGCCTGGAAGCCATGGCGTGAGCCTACGCTTGTAGCATGATGCAGCGCCAGACACTGCTAATCCGGCTTGCAGCTCGCCGCCGGCGCTTTTCTTGCACCAGCACCCCAACCCGCCGTCGCCGGAGAAGACACGCATCGTAGCACCATTGCTCCCCTTGCAGCACCGCCGCCAGCGCCGTCGCCGGAGAAGACGCCCATTGTAGCACCGTTCATCCCCTTGCAGCACCGCCGCCTGCGCCGTCACCGGAGAAGACGCCCATCGTAGCACCGTTGCTCCCCTTGCAGCACCGCCGGTGACTCCCGGTGGCGGACATGCAGCACGGAGGCGATGTCGACGTCGGCGAGCCTGAAGAATTGCGATGGCACTCGACGACGATGGCTCCGGTGCTCCACGACGAGGCGGCGCTGACAACGATGGCGTTGCTTGCAGCTCCGCCAGTAGAACTTTGCAGCAACGGTTGCGCACCTCTGTAGCTCCCGCCGCGCACCATTGCAGCTCCAGGCAAGGTCCATTGGAGCTCACGCCGGTAGCCGCGCACCATTGCAGCTCCAGGCAACGTCGATTGGAGCTCCGGTCGTGCACCTTTGCAGCTGCCGCCACACACCATTGTAGCTCCATGCAAGGTCGATTGAAGCTCCCGCCGCCCACCTTTGCAGCTCCACGCGGCGTCGGTTGAAGCTCCCCCTTCCTTGCTTTGCAGCACCGCCCCCCGATGATGGTAGCACCACCGCTTTCCCTTTGTAGCACTATGCACGCTCGATTGGCCGCCCCTGGTCTCCTCGGACCTCTAGGGTAAAGGACTTGAAGTTGGTCAGCGACTGTGAGTGCTCAGCATTGTGGGGGTACCGGTAGGGGGCGCGGCGGCCGGAGATCTAGGAGGAGGAAGAAGGTTGGTGGTGGCTGGCCCGGCGGCCGGAGATCTATTAGGAGGAGGAAGATTGGTGGCGGCTGGAGTGTAGGGCGGCGGGGATAGGTGGTTGCTGGAGCCGGGAGGCTCGCCGCGCAGGATGGAAGGGAGCGGCTGTAGCTGTCGATTCCTTTCTGTAATCTGGCGAAGAGAAGGAAGAGGACAAACCGTTGGTGCGGTCATGGACCCGCATGGGACGCGTGTCGATCGGAAGGTCCACGCGATGGATTGATCACACGAGGCCTGACCCGGAGGTTGCTTTGCTCGCAGCCTCCTGGGGAAATGAAGCCTTTTCCTTTGGACGTGTCTAGGGAGCAATCAGAGACTCGTTAGTCTAATCAAGCCCTCACTCTAAATATGGAAAATTTGCACACGGATATTACATGCACATTACTACATGTAACTATTTTTTTAAAAAGTCACAACTCATACACCGTATGTTGGAATTGTGATCCGTTTTCACCGTTGGTCCTCTCGCGCCAAGATCTTCGAAACTAGATATCATTTATATATGTTTCGATAAACTTTTTTAAAAAAGCAACTTAGTGTTGTGGCAAAAGCAACTTAGTACAAAGAGTTGCTTACATTATTATTTTTTGTATTTTGTACTACACTTATTTTGTAGGGGACAATTTACCATTGCAAAGTGCAACTTAGCTCATGTGTGACAGCAATAAAAGGGTCCTCAAAATACAACTTAACACATGTTTGAAGCAATAATTTGCAGCCTTCGTGGAATCCGATGCCGCGAGGTACAACTCCACCTCGACCCAAAAAACAGCTCTAGGGTATACAACTTAGCACAAGTGTGAAACAACAATTTACTATCTACGAACGTGCCTAATGAAATATGTGAGAAAACAATTTATTGTATAAAAAATACAACTTACCTCCTACATGGAACAATAGTACTGCCGAAAAAAATACAACTTAGCACATATATAAAGAAACAATTTGTTGTATTTGTGGAAGCCACCACCACGAGTTAAAACTCCACCTCGATCAAAGCGGATGTGGCTGGTGTTTTCTTGTTTCAGCATACAATTTTGCTTTGTTTCAGTTACAACCTAGTTGGTAAATGGATGCAACTCGGGATAAAAAGCACCATGTTGCTAGTGGTGTTTTAATTACAGCCATGCCGGCGTATGCAACATAGCAATAGGTGGTATACAACTTAGCAATAGCGGGGTATCTAACTTAGCACTTGGCGGTATACAACTTTGCGATAATAGGGTATGCAACATAGCACTAGGTGGTATACAACTTAGCAATAGCAGGTATCCAACTTAGCACTAGGCGGTATACAACTTAGCAATACCAGGGTATGCAACTTAGCACTAGGTGGTATACAACTTAGCAATACCATGGTTTGAAACTTAGCACTAGGTGGTATACAACATAGAAATTGTGGGTATGCAATTTAGCACTAGATGGTATACAACTTTGCAATACCAGGGTATGCAACTTAGCACTAGGTGGTCTACAACTTAGCAATAACGGGGTATGCAACTTAGCACTAGGTAGTCTACAACTTAGCAATAGTGGGTATGCAACTTAGCACTAGGTGGTCTACAACTTAGCAATAGTGGGTATGCAACTCAGCACCGAGTGGTATACAACTTAGCAATAGTGGGTATGCAACTTACCACATGTGTGAAGCAATAATTTACGGTAACAAACACGACTTAACACATGTGTGAGATGACAATTTATCTTGGGCAATATACAACTTAGCTTATTCAACCGACATGCAGTGGCCAGAGTAAGCTCCCTCTAGCCCACACTTGTAGCAACTTATAATCTGAGTGATTTTACAGTTCTAGCACCGCGCCAAGCCAACAGCCTATCAGATTTTGGTTATTCCTTATTTCTGGACATGTGCACAACATATTCAACCGACATGAACACATTGATAAAAACAAATTTGAGTAGTAATTTCCAGCATAAGCTGTAATGTTCAACTACATGGGGGAATCAGTGGCCTGTAGGAAAATGTGAAGTGCGTAGTTGCAGAATGTAGGCACCAACTACCTAGTTAGTACAACAGAGGACGCATCAACCATGCGATATCTAAAGAATCAAAGGTATATGCGTCCATAACACATGCAAACAATCTGTATATACATATGCCAATGATATTTACAAGTTCCAAGGGCAGAGACGGGCTAGCGAGAACAAAAGATGCTGACAACTCTGAAACGGAAAGGGGGCAGAACTGAGGGTCACCTCGATTTTATGCTCCTCAACCTGGGCGCAGGAAAGCTCAGACGCCGGCGTGGTGGCACGAGGCAGACGGGCGGGGACGGTTGGCGCGCGGCGTGCCATTATTCCATCCGGACGGCGAAAAATAGCCCAGCCGCGTCCTCGGTTCCTCGTTTTTGTCGGATTTGGGCTTTCATTCATCCGGCGAGCCCACGCCAACCCCGGCCTACCGGGGAGCGCTCGGGGAGTCCGGACGAAGCGAAAGCGCGCGAAACGCCGAGAAATCTCTCCCGCGCTTTCGCTTCGTCTTCGCCGCAGAGGTGGACCCGGCCGGTCAGCGGCACACGCATCGTCTTCCGCGCGCAGTAAAGGCTGCCGCCGGTCAGCTCGCCGTGGACGCGTCGCATTCCACGCGGCATTAAATCGCCGGCTCCAGCCCCGCCTAAATACCCCGCTCCGCTCGCCGCGACGCGTACCCCCACTCCACTCTCCCTCCACTCTCCCCTCGACGAGATCCATGTCGTTCAACGAGGAAGACGGCGCGGCCAACAACGGCTTTCCCCGCCGGTCGCTCCACGCATGGGAGGGGCACCTCCTCCACCAGGCGGGGTACCCTTGCCCGCCGGACACGAGGCCTCCCAGCGGCGGGTGGCGGCTAAGTGCGGGCGGCGTCGTGCCCGTCATCGACCTCGAGGCGTCCGACGACGAATGGTACAAGCCATCGCCCATCCCCGCCGACGGCGACGGCGACGGCGACGAGGACTACACGGTGTTCTACCGCCATTTTGGCATGTAGAGCGCCGTGTTTTAGTATTTTAATTTGTATCCCCCGGCCAAATTCGAGATATATTCGAATTCGGTCTCTATGTATGAGCTTCGCCCTCTATATAGTAAATATCATTAAATTTAGTCTAAATTCAGTCGCGTTTAGCCGTATTTCGTCAAGTTTTCGTTTTTCAAATTTACATCGGCGACTTCGCCTGAGATCGCGGCTGGGAAACTGGTCCTCCCCACGCCAAATTTACGTCCAATCCGGACGTAACTTACCCCGGATTTCGGCGTGGGGAGGGCAAACGAGTGGAGATGCTCTTAGAGCATCTTCAGCCGTTGGGGCTCCCCAGCCCGAAATCCGGCGCTATTTAGCGTCGGATGGATGTATTTTTTAGTCTGGGAGGTCCATTTTTCCAGCGGCGAGCCCATGGTCGCCTGCTGATGCTCACCCACCAAGTGCATAGCGACGGTGCAGTCGCCGGGAAGGGGAACCGTCGGAGTGGCCTCGACGCATTGAACCGCCGTAATGGTCCGCGAAGTGGTCTGAGGAGCCCAACCGCCTCGTCGGGAACAGTTGAAGTGGCCTCGACGTGAGAGATGCCCCCGTAATGGAGCACGAACTTCGCGGAAGAGCAACCGCCGCTCTCTTCATCGATAGACCTACATATACGATTTCCGACGGCCGACGCCATTCATCTCTTCTCTCCTCACCATCCTCTGTCACCATGAGCAATCTCTCTTGGCCATCGGACACCGACAGCGAGGGGAAATCACCTGGATGGCGCCATTGGTGGGACCGAGTTGCATCGTCCAGCAGCGACGATTCCCCGCCGCCGGCCAGCAAGGAGGAATGGGATGACGATGAGCAGGAGGACGAAGAGGCCGAGGAAGAGGCCGAGGAGCAGGCCGAGGAAGAGGCTGAGGAGGAGGAGGAGGAGGAGGAAGAGGCTAAGGACGCGGCGGCCCGGGCGAACGCGAAGGCGAAGGCGTAGCCGGCGAGCACCTTCAACGACGAGGAGGACTCAACTTCCTCCGACACGTCGAAGGACATCGGCTCTTCGGAGGAGGTGACTAGCCGGAAGCGTCGCCGCCAGGACGATGAGGCTGGGCCATCTAGGAAGAAGTAGTAGTTTAAGTTTGTTTTAAAGTTTTTATATGTAATTTTTATGTTTATTCGAAGGTTTATATGTAATATATCTATGTTGCACCACTTAGTTTGTTCAAAGCTTTCGTTCGACAAGGGTATTGCCGTAGAATTACAAATTCCCCCCCCCCCAAACGCACGCGTGCCGTATATCGGGAAGACGAGGGTATTGTCGTAGAACCCGGGCCTTTATCGCCGACTGGTCGGGGTCACCAGATGGTTCCCACGCTTTTCTCTCGTCCGGAGTCCCCGAGCGCTCCCCGGGGACCCGGGGATGGCCTGGGTTCGCCGGACGGTTGAAAGGCCTAATCCGGGGGAAAACGAGGAGCCGGGGGCGCGACTGGACCGTTTTCGTCCATCCGGATGAAAAAAAGGCGTCCTGGGGGCTTCGTCAGGGAGACGGCTGGAGATGCTCTTATAGCTTGGCGGAGGGAAGGGCCGATCTCCACGCGCACGCGCGATAGCTCCCTGCCGGCAAGGCTGCTCTCCGCCGCCCATCTCCACGCCCTCGCGTGCGGCCGCTTTCCTTTGGCGATGCTGCTCTCCGCTGCCGATCTCCACGCCCTCGCGCGCGGCCGCTTTTCGCCGGCGAGGTCACTCTCTACCGGTGAGCTCCACGCTCCCCGCGCACAACCTCTCTCCACCACTCCCCACTAGTCGATCTGCCTACCCAGGTGGAGTTGCTTGTCTGCACGCACAAACGAGAGCAAGAGATGGTTAGACGGACAACAAGGAAGAGGATGGGTGAGGTGATTGAAGGGGCGGACCTTGGGGTGGAGGCTCTCTGGCGCTTGGAATGGGAACGAACAGCCACGGAGACAGGGGAAGGCGCGGGCGGAGGAGGCGTCGAAGACCTTGGCGCAGGCGGCCGAGGTGGAGAGGTGGAACGGGGAGGATGAAGAGCTCCGGTCGACCGTGCGAGGAGGCCAGCACGAGGCGAGATCGAGAATGGGGAACGAGATTGGGAAGGGTAGTGCGGTCCTCAGGTGGAAAGCTGTCAGAACTGAACTGACGAGGCACACGGGGCTGATCGACTCCATCGGACGGCCAAGGCGCGAGTGCTGGTTGCAACAAACTAGCCACCGTGCACTTTTTAGCGTCTGGGTTTCCTTTTATTTTTCTCTCTCTCGATAAAAAAAATTATCCGGAAAACGAGCCTCCCGGGTCGCCTCGCTCAGGCGACTCCGGAGGCCTCCCAAACCCTAGCCAAACCACCTCCCTCACCAGCGCTCCCACCGGGCGCCGCCGCCAACGCCGGCGGTGGTGGCGGCGCTCGGCCGTCAAAGGCGGAGGGCGTTGGGGCACACTCCGGCGGCGCGTCTGCGAGCGGAGAGGCGTCGTCGGGCGGCCGTGCGCAAAGGTGGAGGCCGCGGAGCTGGCGCGGCGGCGGTGGCCGTCGAGCTGGCGAGGCGGCGGTGCTGTGAGGCTGGTAGCTGCGGGGCCGAAGTGCGGGCACCACGCGGTGCAGTGCGGCGGCGGCCGGCCCGCACGGGCAAAATCTGGGCCGACGCGGGCTCGGTCTGGGTTGTGGATGCGCCGCCTCCTTGGATGCGTGCGGTCGCGCCCTGGGCGCTGCTCTGTGTCCGCTGTGCGGGTCGTCGTGGTGGCCGTCCTCAAGTGCCGGTGGTGGACGAAGATGTTGCTCTTGTAGCGGCGGTGTGCCTCTTGTCCCGATCTGACCATCTCGGTCTCGGTTCGGCAAGCGGTGGCTGCTGCGGTGGCTTTTGGTGCGTTTCGCCCTTCTCCGTCGACCTCTAGTTGCCTCCTGCTGCGGTGGTTCAGGCCGGCATTTGGCGCGTCTCCATCTCGCCGTTGGGCGGTCTTTGACCCGGGTGAAAACCCTGCTCGGTTCTTCCGTTGCGGACCACGGTGACACCTGTGGGTGCCATCTCCCTCCTTGGAGGCGTGGTTTTAGGTCCTAACCGTTTCTACCCTCGACGCCAGGGGAAACCCTAGGTCTGACTTGCCGGACCGGGCAGCGGCGGCGCAGCAGCGTCGTCCCCTTCTTGAAGGCGTTGTTTGGCTGCGAGGGATGGCTCACGGTGATGGTAGCCTCACCGGTGTCTGCTACTGCTCAAGGTGTGAGTCTCTGGAGCGCAATGTACGACATCGCCAACACGCTTGTCGACCCATTCCCAAGTTTTGGCCACACCCTGCCAATCGCGCGCTTCATCTTCTAGGCGTATGATGTGGTACGTTGGTCTAGGCAGCTTGGGAAGTTGGTCGTGTTGTTGGTGTTGGCTGTGACGCGGTTTGGAGACTCTGTGCCCCGCCGCCTCGCCGTTCTTGGGTTGAGGTTCGGCAAGGTGTGCTTGGTGTCGGTGTTGTAGGAGTGTGTTGTAAGCCAAAAAGCATGTGTGGTGTTGTAGCCATTCTTGGCGTTTCTTGTTAGTTTAATACAATGACGCGCATGCTGTTGCGGGTTCTCAAAAAGATAAATACAGAATTAGATCATGCTAAGCGAAGAAGACTAAAATACCCTTCTTAATGGATGCCTAGATTTGGTTGACCCTCCTATCTCGAGATCAAAGTAACGGGGCAGCGTGCAAAAAGGCAAATTGGCCACGGAACCAGCTATGGGCACCGCTGCCAATTCCTCCGATGTTCGGGCCACTACTCACACACGGGCCCATTGTTGTCAGGTTTATCTTCAGTGATGCTAGAGGAGAGAGCAGGCACAACCCGATTTGTTTCCATGTCTTTTTTCGAGAGCACGCGCAAAGCGTGCCTTATCTTTATAGAAGAGAGCAACATCATTTAAAAGACTCGGTGACCCGATGCGAACATCAGACCCGAGAACCCACTCACGCCCTAACTCCGCCTATGCTTACTCTCTCGCGACATCTAAACTCCTATCTCTCTTCGCTCTTTCCCACAGACGGAACTCGTCTCTGATCTCCTGTAGCATTTGATCTACATCCTTCTGCCTCCTTGTGTCCCCGAAAGCCCTCGCGTTCCGCTGCTTCCACAGCATCCAAGCCGTGCAAATAACCATGGAGTCGAAGCGTTTCCTATCGATCCTCCTTACTCTCTTGCGGGCTGATAACGCGTGAAGCACACGTCCGTTGGGAACCCCAAGAGGAAGGTGTGATGCGTACAGCAGCAAGTTTTCCCTCAGAAAGAAACCGAGGTTATCGAACCAGTAGGAGCCAAGAAGCACGTGAAGGTTGTTGGTGGAGGAGTGTAGTGTGGCGCAACACCAGTGAAACCTCGGCGCCATGATACGTCTCCGACGTATCGATAATTTCTTATGTTCTATGCCATATTATTGATGATACCTACATGTTTTATGCACACTTTATGTCATATTCGTGCATTTTCTGGAACTAACCTATTAACAAGATGCCGAAGTGCCGGTTCACGTTTTCTGCTGTTTTTGGTTTCAGAAATCCTAGTAACGAAATATTCTCGGAATTGGACGAAACGAAGACCCAGGGTCCTATTTTTCCACGGAGCTTCCAGAAGACCGAAGAACACACGAAGTGGGGCCACGAGGTGGCCAAACCATAGGGCGGCGTGGCCTAGGTCTTGGCCGCACCGACCTGTGGTCTGGGCCCCTCGTCTGGCCCCCGACTCTGCCCTTCCGCCTATTTAAAGCCTCCGTCGCGAAACCCCTGATGCGAAAAACCACGATACGGAAAACCTTACTGAGACGCCGCCGCCGCCGATCCCATCTCGGGGGATTCGGAGATCTCCTCCGGCACCCTGCCGGAGAGGGGATTCATCTCCCGGAGGACTCTACACCGCCATGGTCGCCTCCGGAGTGATGAGTGAGTAGTTCACCCTCGGACTATGGGTCCATAGCAGGTAGCTAGATGGTTGTCTTCTCCTCATTGTGCTTCATTGTTGGATCTTGTGAGCTGCCTAACATGATCAAGATCATCTATCTCGTAATTCTATATGTTGTGTTTGTCGGGATCCGATGGATAGAGAATACCATGTCATGTTAATTATCAAGTTATTATACATGTGTTGTTTATGATCTTGCATGCTCTCCGTTACTAGTAGAGGCTCCGGCCAAGTTTTTACTTTTAACTCCAAGAGGGAGTACTTATGCTCGATAGTGGGTTCATGCCTGCATTGACACCTGGGACAAGGTGACGAAAGTTCTAAGGTTGTGTTGTGTCGTTGCCACTAGGGATAAAACATTGATGCTATGTCTAAGGATGTAGTTGTTGATTACATTACGCACCATACTTAATGCAATTGTCTGTTGCTTGCAACTTAATGTCGGAGGGGTTCGGATGATAACCTCGAAGGTGGACTTTTTAGGCATAGATGCAGTTGGATGGCGGTCTATGTACTTTGTCGTAATGCCCAATTAAATCTCACTATACTTATCATGTCATGTATGTGCATTGTTATGCCCTCTCTATTTGTCAATTGCCCAACTGTAATTTGTTCACCCAACATGCTGTTCGTCTTATGGGAGAGACACCTCTAGTGAACTCGTGGACCCCGGTCCAATTCTCTTTACTCGAAATACAATCTCATCGCAATACTTGTTCTACTCGTTTTCTGCAAACAATCATCTTCCACACAATACGGTTAATCCTTTGTTACAGCAAGCCGGTGAGATTGACAACCTCACTCGTTTCGTTGGGGCAAAGTAGTTTGGTTGTGTTGTGCAGGTTCCACGTTGGCGCCGGAATCCCTGGTGTTGCGCCGCACTACATCCCGCCGCCATCAACCTTCAACGTGCTTCTTGGCTCCTCCTGGTTCGATAAACCTTGGTTTCTTTCGAGGGAAAACTTGCTGCTGTGCGCATCATACCTTCCTCTTGGGGTTGCCCAACGAACGTGTGAAATACACGCCATCAAGCATATTTTCTGGCGCCGTTGCTGGGGAGATCAAGACACGCTGCAAGGGGAGTCTCCACTTCTCAATCTCTTTACTTTGTTTTTGTCTTGCTTTATTTTATTTACTACTTTGTTTGCTGCATTATATCAAAACACAAAAAAATTAGTTGCTAGCTTTACTTTATTTGCTATCTTGTTTGCTATATCAAAAACACAAAAAAATTAGTTTACTTGCATTTACTTTATCTAGTTTGCTTTATTTACTATTGCTAAAATGGCTACCCCTGAAAATACTAAGTTGTGTGACTTCACTAGCACAAATAATAATGATTTCTTATGCACACCTATTGCTCCACCTGCTACTACAGCGGAATTCTTTGAAATTAAACCTGCTTTACTTAATCTTGTCATGAGAGAGCAATTTTCCGGGTGTTAGTTCCGATAATGCTTGCTGCCCATCTCAATAATTTTGTTGAACTATGTGAAATGCAAAAATATAAAGATGTAGATGGTGACATTATAAAATTAAAATTGTTTCCTTTCTCATTAAGAGGAAGAGCTAAAGATTGGTTGCTATATCTGCCTAAGAATAGTATTGATTCCTGGACTAAATGCAAGGATGCTTTTATTGGTAGATATTATCCCCCTGCTAAAATTATATCTTTGAGGAGTAGCATAATGAATTTTAAACAATTGGATAATGAACATGTTGCTCAAGCTTGGGAAAGAATGAAATCTCTGGTTAAAAATTGCCCAACCCATGGATTGACTACTTGGATGATCATCCAAACCTTCTATGCGGGACTAAATTTTTCTTCGCGGAATTTATTGGATTCAGCTGCTGGAGGTACCTTTATGTCCATCACTCTTGGTGAAGCAACAAAGCTTCTTGATAATATGATGGTTAATTACTCTGAATGGCACACGGAAAGAGCTCCACAAGGTAAGAAGGTAAATTCGTTGAAGAATCCTCTTCCTTGAATGATAAGGTTGATGCTATTATGTCTATGCTTGCGAATGATAGGACTAATGTAGATCCTAATAATGTTCCATTAGCTTCATTGGTTGCCCAAGAAGAACATGTTGATGTAAACTTCATTAAAAATAATAATTTCAACAACAATGCTTATCGGAACAATTCTAGTAATAACTATAGGCCATATCCTTATAATAATGGTAACGGTTATGCTAATTCTTATGGGAATTCTTACAACAATAATAGGAATACACCCCCTGGACTTGAAGCTATGCTTAAAGAATTTATTAGTACACAAAGCTTGCCTTTAACAAATCTGTTGAGGAAAAGCTCAATAAAATTGATATTCTTGTTTCTAGAGTTGATAGTCTTGCCTCGATGTTGATCTTTTGAAATCGAAAGTTATGCCTAATAGGGATATTGAAAATAAAATTGTTACTACAGCAAATGCCATTCAAGTTAGAATTGATGAGAATATAAGATTAATGGCTGAAGCTGCGTGCTAGGTGGGATAGAGAAGAAAATGAAAAACTAGCTAAAGAGAAGAATATAGCTAAAGTTTGGACTATTACCACCACTAGTAATGCTAATGCTACACATGTTGCTGCACCTCCTACTAATACTAATAAAAGAATTGGTGTTAGCAATGTTTCCACTTCTAATGCAAAGCGCGAAAAATTGCCTGAAACTGCTAAAACTGCTGAAATTGCCTGTGATAATGCTGCTGAAATTTTTTCCAACCTTGGGGATGATAATCCCATTGCTTTAGATTGTAATGATTTAGATTTTGATGATTGCCACATCTCTGAAGTTATAAAGTTCTTGCAAAAACTTGCTAAGAGTCCCAATGCTAGCGCTATAAATTTGGCTTTCACAAAACATATTACAAATGCTCTCATAAAAGCTAGAGAAGAGAAACTAAAACTTGAAACTTCTATTCCTAGAAAGCTAGAGGATGGTTGGGAGCCCATCATTAAAATGAGAGTCAAATATTTTGATTGTAATGCTTTATGTGATCTTGGTGCAAGTATTTCGTTATGCCTAAAAAAGTCTATGATATGCTTGACTTGCCACCATTGAAGAATTGTTATTTGGATGTTAATCTCGCTGATAATGCTAAAAGAAGCCTTTGGGGAAAGTTGATAATGTTCATATTATGGTTAACAATAACCTTGTCCCCGTTGATTTTGTTGTCTTGGATATTGAATGCAATGCATCTTGCCCCATTATATTGGGAAGACCTTTTCTCCGAACCGTTGGTGCTACTATTGATATGAAGGAAGGTAATATTAAATATCAATTTCCTCTCAAGAAAGGTATGGAACACTACCCTAGAAAGAGAATGAAGTTACCTTATGATTCTATTATTAGAACAAATTATGATGTTGATGCTTCATCTCTCGATGTTACTTGAGTTACACTTTCGCGCCTAGCCGAAAGGCGTTAAAGAAAGCGCTTATGGGAGACAACCCATGTTTTTACTACAGTACTTTGTTTTATATTTGTGTCTTGGAAGTTGTTTACTACTGTAGCAACCTCTCCTTATCTTAGTTTTGAGTTTTGTTGTGCCAAGTAAAGTCTTTGATAGAAAAGTAAGTACTAGATTTGGATTACTGCGCAGTTCCAGATTTCTTTGCTGTCACGAATCTGGGTCTATCTCCTCGTAGGTAGCTCAGAAAATTACGCCAATTTACGAGCATGATCCTCGGATATGTACGCAACTTTCATTCAATTTGAGCATTTTCGTTTGAGCAAGTCTGGTGGCCTAATAAAATCCATCTTTACGGACTGTTCTGTTTTGACAGATTCTGTCTTTTATTTCGCATTGCCTCTTTTGCTATGTTGGATGAATTTCTTTGATCCACTAATGTCCAGTAGCTTTATGCAATGTCCAGAATTGTTAAGAATGATTGTGTCACCTCTGAACATGTGAATTTTTATTATGCACTAACCCTCTAATGAGTTGTTTCGAGTTTGGTGTGGAGGAAGTTTTCAAGGATCAAGAGAGGAGTATGATGCAATATGATCAAGGAGAGTGAAAGCTCTAAGCTTGGGGATGCCCCGGTGGTTCACCCCTGCATATATTAAGAAGACTCAAGCGTCTAAGCTTGGGGATGCCCAAGGCATCCCCTTCTTCATCGACAACATTATCAGGTTCCTCCCCTGAAACTATATTTTTATTCGGCCACATCTTATGCACTTTGCTTGGAGCGTCGGTTTGTTTTTGTTTTTTGTTTTGTTTGAATAAAATGGATCCTATCATTCACTTTATGGGAGAGAGACACGCTCCGCTGTTGCATATGGACAAATATGTCCTTAGGCTCTACTCATAGTATTCATGGCGAAGTTCTTCTTCGTTAAATTGTTATATGGTTGGAATTGGAAAATGATACATGTAGTAACTCTAAAATGTCTTGGATAATTTGATACTTGGCAATTGTTGTGCTCATGTTTAAGCTCTTGCATCATATACTTTGCACCCATTAATGAAGAAATACTTAGAGCTTGCTAATTTGG
>NW_025901178.1:0-48442 GCF_022539505.1 Lolium rigidum | reverse complement strand
TGTTTTGCTTGAATAAAATCGGATCCTAGCATTCTTTGTTTGGGAGAGAGACACGCTCCGTCTGTTTCGTATGAACACATATGTTCTTAGCTTCATCTTTAATGTTCATTGCGAAATTTGAACTACCTCATTCATTGTTATATGGTTGGAAACGGAAAATGCCGCATGTGGTAAATGGTTTAATGTCTTGAATAATGTGATACTTGGCAATTGTTGTGCTCATATAGATCTTGTTTAAGCTCTTGCATCATGTACCTTGTACTCATTAATGAATAACTACATAGAGCTTGTTAAAATTTGGTTTGCATGATTGATCTCTAGAGTCTAGATATTTTCTCGGTTGAGGTGTTTGAACAACAAGGAGACAATGTAAAGTCTTATAATAGCTACAATATGTTCATATGTGAGCTTTACTGCACCTTTTATACTTGAGTTTGCTTCAAACAACCTTGCTAGCCTAGCCTTGTATTGAGAGGAATTCTTCTCGTGCATCCAAATCCTTGAGCCAATAACCATGCCATTTGTGTCCACCATACCTACCTACCACATGGTATTTCTCCGCCATTCCAAAGTAAATTACTTGAGTGCTACCTTTAAAATTTCTATTCTTTACCTTTGCAATATATAGCTCATGGGACAGATAGCTTAAAAACTATTGTGGTGAAGAATATGTACTTATGTGTTTTATTTCTTAATAAGTTGCTTGTTGAGCGGTAACCATGTTTTCTGGGGACGCCATCAACTTTTACCTTTGTTGAATATCATGTGAGTTGCTATGCATGTTCGTCTTGTCTCGAAGTAAGAGCGATTTTCATGATCATATGGTTTGAGTATGCATACTGTTAGAGAAGAACATTGGGCCGCTAACTAAAGCCATGATTCATGGTGGAAGTTTCAGTGTGGACAATCAATCCTCAATCTCTTATGAGAATTTTAATTGTTGTTGAAATGCTTATGCATTAAAGAGGAGTCCATTATCTGTTGTCTATGTTGTCCCGGTATGGATGTCTAAGTTGAGAATAATCAAAAGTGAGAAATCCAATGCGAGCTTTCTCCTTAGACCTTTGTACAGGCGGCATAGAGGTACCCCTTTGTGACACTTGGTTGAAACATATGCTATGCAATGATAATCCGTGTTAATCCAAACTAATTAGGACAAGGTGCGAGCACTATTATTATACTATGCATGAGGCTTGCAACTTATAAGATGTTTTATACATAACACATATGCTTTATTACTACCGTTGACAAAATTGTTTCTTGTTTTCAAAATGAAAAGCTCTAGCACAAATATAGTAATCAATGCTTTCCTCTGCGAAGGGCCTATCTTTTACTTTATTGTTAAGTCAGTTTGCCTATTCTTTCTATCCCAGAAGCAAACACTTGTGTCAACTGTGTGCATTGATTCTTACATGTTTACTTATTGCACTTGTTATATTACTTTGTGTTGACAATTATCCATGAGATATATATGTTGAAGTTGAAAGCAACCGCTGAAACTTAATCTTCCTTTGTGTTGCTTCAATGCCTTTACTTTGAATTTATTGCTTTATGAGTAACTCTTATGCAAGTCTTATTGATGCTTGTCTTGAAAGTATTATTCATGAAAAGTCTTTGCTATATGATTCATTTCTTTACTCATTATCTTCATCATTGCTTCGAATCGCTGCATTCATCTCATATGCTTTACAATAGTATGATCAAGATTATGATAGCATGTCACTTCAGAAATTATCTTTGTTATCGTTTACCTACTCGAGGGCGAGTAGGAACTAAGCTTGGGGATGCTTGATACGTCTCAAACGTATCTATAATTTCTTATGTTCCATGCTACTTTATTGATGATACTCACATGTTTTATACACATTATATGTCATATTTATGCATTTTCCGGCACTAACCTATTGACGAGATGCCGAAGAGCCAGTTGTTGTTTTTCTGCTATTTTTGGTTTCAGAAATCCTAGTAAGGAAATATTCTCGGAATTGGACGAAATCAACGCCCAGGGTCCTATTTTTCCACGAAGCTTCCAGAAGTCCGAGGAGTAAACGAAGTGGGGCCACGAGGCGACGACACAACAAGGCGGCACGGCCTGGGCCCTGGCCGCGCCAGCCTGTTGTGTGGGGCCCTCGTGCCGCCTCTTGACCTGCCCTTCCGCCTACTTAAAGCCTTCGTCGCGAAACCCCCAGTACCGAGAGCCACGATACGGAAAACCTTCCAGAGACGCCGCCGCCGCCAATCCCATCTCGGGGGATTCTAGAGATCGCCTCCGGCACCCTGCCGGAGAGGGGAATCATCTCCCGGAGGTCTCTTCATCGCCATGATCGCCTCCGGATCGATGTGTGAGTAGTTCACCCCTGGACTATGGGTCCATAGCAGTAGCTAGATGGTCGTCTTCTCCTCATTGTGCTATCATGTTAGATCTTGTGAGCTGCCTATCATGATCAAGATCATCTATCTTGTAATCCTACATGTTGTGTTTGTTGGGATCCGATGAATATTGAATACTATGTCAAGTTGATTATCAATCTATGATATATGTTATTTATGTTCTTGCATGCTCTCCGTTGCTAGTAGAGGCTCTGGCCAAGTTGATACTTGTGACTTCAAGAGGGAGTATTTATGCTCGATAGTGGGTTCATGCCTCCATTAAATCCGGGACGAGTGACGGAAAGTTCTAAGGTTGTGGATGTGTTGTTGCCACTAGGGATAAAACATCGATGCTTTGTCTAAGGATATTTGTGTTGATTACATTACGCACCATACTTAATGCAATTGTATGTTGTTTACAACTTAATACTGGAGGGGGTTCGGATGATAACCTGAAGGTGGACTTTTTAGGCATAGATGCATGATGGATAGCGGTCTATGTACTTTGTCGTAATGCCCTGATTAAAACTCATAGTACTCATCATGATATATGTATGTGCATTGTTATGCCTTCTTTATTTGTCAATTGCCCAATTGTAATTTGTTCACCCAACATCTGCTATCTTATGGGAGAGACACCACTAGTGATCTGTGGACCCCGGTCCTATTCTTTACATCTGAAATACAATCTGCTGCAATTGTTCTTTATTGTTCTTCGCAAACAACCATCATCATCCACACTATACATCTAATCCTTTGTTTACAGCAAGCCGGTGAGATTGACAACCTCGCTGTTACGTTGGGGTAAAGTTTTGTGATTGTGTTGTGCAGGTTCCACGTTGGCGCCGGAATCCATGGTGTTGCGCCGCACTACACTCCTCCGCCATCAACCTTCAACGTGCTTCTTGGCTCCTCCTGGTTCGATAAACCTTGGTTTCTTTCTGAGGGAAAACTTGCTACTGTACGCATCACACCTTCCTCTTGGGGTTCCCAACGGACGTGTCGACTGCACGCATCACTGTTCTTCGCAAACAAACATCATCTTCCACACTATACATTTAATCATTTGTTTACAGCAAGCCGGTGAGATTGACAACCTCACTGTTACGTTGGGGCAAAGTACTTTGATTGTGTTGTGCAGGTTCCACGTTGGCGCCGGAATCCCCGGTGTTGCGCCGCACTACACTCCGCCACCAACAACCTTCATGTGTTCCTTGACTCCTACTGGTTCGATAACCTTTGTTTCTTACTGAGGGAAAACTTGCTACTGTACGCATCACACCTTCCTCTTGGGGTTCCCAACGGACGTGTGTCTTACACGCCATCAAGCACTTTTTCTGGCGCCGTTGCCGGGGAGATCAAGACACGCTGCAAGGGGAGTCTCCCACATCCAATCTCTTTACTAGTACAAATAATAATGATTTTAAGCTCATGATGATTCTTTGGCTTAGGCATCATAGGGACATACATGAACTTTTGCTCCTTACCCACATAAGCTTTCTCCTTAAACTTAAGAGAAGAAAAAGTTGAACCCAAGGTTCCCATAGCTTCTTTAAGTTCACCAATCCTATGGGTTTGATTATCATGGATAGCACAAGTTTCTAAGACAGCAATTCTTTCATTAATTCCTCCTAGGGATTTATCAAGTTTATCAGTATTATCAAGTAATATTCCCAATTTAGTCTCAACACTTGGAAGATTTTTCTCTATGGCCTCCAACTTTTTCATGACATCCTCAAGAGAGATTTCAATTTTAGCTTCATTAACAGGTGGTATTCCAACTAGACTCTCAATGATGTAACTAGCTTCTAAAGCAAGAGTACCTAGGAAATTACCCCATGTAAGAGTATCAAGAACATACCTATTCCAGCTAGAGATACCAACATAAAAGTTCCTAAGGAGGATAATAGTGGAGTGTTTCTTAGTGCACCTATAATGAGCATCACTAATTCTATACCAAGCATCTTTAAAACTTTCTCCCCCTTGTTGCTTAAACGAACGAACTTCAACTTCAGAACTACTCATTTTAGTAATAATAAAAATAAATAAAGCAAAACCGAATTAAATAAAGTAAAACAAGTAACTATTTTTTTGTGTTTTGATATAAAGAAAGCAAACAAGACATACAATAAAATAAAGCAAGACAATAAACAAAGTAAAGAGATTGGGTGTGAGAGACTCCCCTTGCAGCGTGTCTTGATCTCCCCGGCAACGGCGCCAGAAAAGTAGCTGCTTGTGACAGTAAAGCACACGTCCGTTGGGAACCCCAAGAGGAAGGTATGATGAGTACAGCAACGAGTTTTCCCTCAGTAAGAAACCAAGGTTATCGAACCAATAGGAGATGAAGATCACGTGAAGGTTGTTGGTGAAGGAGTGTAGTGCGGGGCAACACCAGGGATTCCGGTGCCAACGTGGAACCTACACAACACAATCAAAATACTTTGCCCCAACTTAACAGTGAGGTTGTCAGTCTCACCGGCTTGCCGAAAACAAAGGATTAAATGTATGGTGTGGAAAATGATGTTTGCTTGCAGAAAACAAAAGAGAGCAATGATTGCAGTAGGTTGTATTTCATATGTAAAAGAATGGACCAGGGTCCACAGTTCACTAGTGGTGTCTCTCCAATAAGATAAATAACATGTTGGGTAAAAAAATTACAGTTGGGCAATTGACAAATAGAGAGGGCATAGCAATTCACATACATATCATGATGACTACTATGAGATTTACTTAGGGCATTACGACAAAGAACATAGACTGCCATCCAACATGCATCTATGCCTAAAAAGTCCACCTTCGGGTTAGCATCCGCACCCCTTCCAGTATTAAGTTGCAAACAACAGACAATTGCATTAAGTACTGTGCGTAATGTAAACAACACAAATATCCTTAGACAAAGCATTGTTGTTTTATCCCTAGTGGAAACAGCACATCCACAACCTTAGGACTTTCTGTCACTGTCCCAGATTCAATGGAGACATGAACCCAGTATCTAGCATAAATACCCCCTCTTGGAGTTAGAGCATCTCCACTCGTGCCCCCGTCGAGGCCCCCGGCGAGCGTTTTTTCCATCCGGACGGCGTAATTCGGCCCAGTCGCGCCCCCGGTTCATCGTTTTTGTCCGGATTTGGCCCTTCATCCATCCGGCGAGCCCACGCCACCCCCGGCCCCCCGGGGAGCGCTCGGGGACTCCGGACGAAACGAAAGCGCGCGAAACGTTCCCGCGCGTCTGGTGGCCCCAACTTGTCGGCGAGAGACACCGATCGTCGTCCTCATCGCATCGTCTTCCGCGCGCTGTAAAAGCCTGCCGCCGGTCAGCATTCGCCGGACGCGTAGCTTCCACGCGGCGAGTTAATGCCGTCGCCCCGGTTTCATGCGCGCCTACCGCTATTTATCTCCGAACTACCCCGGCTGCCCCGCATTCACCTCCTCGCTCGTCTTCCCCCAAATCATCCCCGAACTCGAAGGAACCAGCAATGGCGAACGATCGCCAGGTCGCTGAAGGACCTGGTGCCCGCCGACAACAGCCTCCCCATCGACGCCGCGTTGGAGTGGTCCAGGCGCGACTGGGAGCGCCAGGAGGCGGAGCAGCAGCGGTGGATGTTGGATCTGGCCGCCGCGCGACAACTCGCCGCCCGCGCCGCCGCACCGCCGCACCGCCGCACCGCCGTCCTCGCGGAACGCCGCGCCCAGGGAGGTGATCAAGCTCGAGGAGAGCAGCGACGACGACATCTACCGGCCGTCGCCTCCTCGCACCGGCGACGCTGGCCAGGGCACGAGCCGCTGGTACGAGGCGCCGCCGCCCCAGGACGACGCCGGCTCCAGCGACGACGACGGCGGCGACTACACGACCTTCTACCGCCATTTCGGCATGTAGGAGGCCGCTTTTAGTTTTAGTACTAGTTTGCCAATCGCCGAATTCAAATATATGTACGAATTCGGCCTATTTATGTACGAACTCGCCTCTATATGTTAAATATCATTAAATTTCGCTTATGTTTGAACGAATTCGCCTATTTTGTCTGAATTCGTCGTATTACGTTGCATCCATCCTGGGCTTGCGGCTGGGAAAATGGGCCTCCCCACGCCAAATCTTCCTCCAATCCGGACGAAAATTTCGCCGGATTTGGGCGTGGGGAGCCCAAACGAGTGGGGATGCTCTTACAAGTATCAACTTGGCCAGAGCCTCTACTAGCAACGGAGAGCATGCAAGATCATAAACAACATATATGATAGATCAATAATCAACTTGACATAGTATTCCATATTCATCGGATCCCAACAAACACAACATGTAGCATTACAAATAGATGATCTTGATCATGATAGGCAGCTCACAAGATCTAAACATGATGGCATAATAGGAGAAGACAACCATCTAGCTACTTGATGTCTACGCACGCTTATTTTCCTGTAGACAGTGTTGGGCCTCCAAGAGCAGAGGTTTATAGAATAGCAGCAAGTTTCCCTTAAGTGAATCACCCAAGGTTTATCGAACTCAGGGAGGTAGAGGTCAAAGATATCCCTCTCAAGCAACCCTGCAATTAAGATACAAGAAGTCTCTTGTGTCCCCAACACACCTAATACACTTGTCAGATGTATAGGTGCACTAGTTCGGCGAAGAGATAGTAAAATGCAAGTGATATGGATGAATATGAGTGGTAATAACAATCTGAAATAAATATGGCAGCAAGTAAACATGCAGTAGAACAGTAAATAAACGGAGATTCGATATTTGGAAACAAGGCCTAGGGATCATACTTTCACTAGTGGACACTCTCAACAATGATCACATAATTAAACAAAGCTACTCTTAAACACTCTCTTGTTGGATAACAAACACCATTCATTGTGTAGGGCTATAAAAGAACACCTCAAGCCGGAGTAAACAAGCTCCACAATGTCCGGAGTTCATATTAAAGTAACCTCTAGAGTGCATAATAGACCGTTGCAATTTAGACCGAGTACTAACATAGCATACACACTGTCACCAATAGCTATGAAAGGGGGAATAGATCACATCAATACTATCGTAGTAATAGTTAACTTCATAATCTACAAGAGATTACAATCACAACCTACGCCAAGTACTACATGATGCACACACTGTCACATTTACATCATGGAGGAGGAATAGACTACTTTAATAACATCACTAGAGTAGCACATAGATTAATAGTGATACAAAGCTCATGATCACATAAAGATCACACCATGGGAGAGAGAGATGAACCACATAGCTACCGGTAGAGCCCTCAGCCTCGGGGGAGAACTACTCCCTCCTCATCATGGGAGACAACTACGGCGATGAAGATGGCGGTGGTGTCGATGGAGATGACTCCGGGGGCAATTCCCCGTCCCGACGGCGTGCCGGAACAGAGACTTCTATCCCCCGAAACGGAGTTTCGCAATGGCGGCGGCGCCCCTGGAGTCTTTCTGGAGTATGATTGATTGATATAGGGTTTTCGCGTCGCGAGGGATATATAGGCGAAAGGGCAGCGTCGGTGGAGTCCCGAGGGGCCCACACCATAGGGTGGGGCGGCCCCCCTCCTGGCCGCGCCGGCTGATGGGGAGAAGGCCCTGGGCCTCCTCCCGGCTCCGGCCCTTCCGGCTCCGTGAGTCTTCCGGCGAAATAGAATTTCTGTGATTTTTCCGGATTTTTCCGAGCACTTTGGTTTTTGGCCCTTTTCTCGCAATAAACAGACATAATAAACAGTAAACCGGCATCGTGGCATCTTGTTAATAGGTTAGTCCAATAAATGCCATAATATGATATAAAGTGCATATAAAACATGTAGCAATTGGTATAATATAAGAATGGAACATCAGAAATTATAGATACGTTGGAGACGTATCAAGCATCCCCAAGCTTAGTTCCTACTCGCCCTCGAGTAGGTAAACGATAACAAGGATAATTTCTGAAGTTACATGCTACTATCATAATCTTGATCAATACTATTGTAAAGCATATGAGATGAATGAAGTGATGCAAAGCAATGGTAAAGATAATGACTAAACAACTGAATCATATAGCAAAGACTTTTCATGAATAGTACTTTCAAGACAAGCATCAACAAGTCTTGCATAAGAGTTAACTCATAAAGCAATAGATTCTTAATAGAAGGTTTTGAAGCAACACAAAGGAAGATATAAGTTTCAGCAGTTTGCTTTCAACTTCAACATGTATATCTCATGGATAATTGTCAACACAAAGTAATATGATGAATGCAAATAAGCAAGTATGTAAGAATCAATGCACACAGTTGACACAAGTGTTTGCTTCTAAGATAGAAAGAAGTAGGTAAACTGACTCAACATAAAGTAAAAGAAAGGCCCCTTCGCAAAGGGAAGCAGGGATTACTCTTGTGCTAGAGCTTTTTATTTTGGAAACATGGAGACAATTTTGTCAACGGTAGTAATAATTGATATGTGTTATGCATAAGACATCCTATAAGTTGCAAGCCTCATGCATAGGGAAATCCATACCGGGAAAACATAGAAAACAGATAATGGACTCCTCTTTAATGCTTAAGCATCCAACAACAGATAATATTCTCATAAGAGATTGAGGATTAATGTCCAAACTGAAACTTCCACCATGATACATGGCATTGGTTGGCGGCCCAATGTTCTTCTCTAACAATATGCATACTCAAACCATTTAATCATGATAAATCACCCTTACTTCAGACTAGACGAACATGCATAGCAACTCACATGATATTCAACAAAGGTGTAACAGCTTGATGGCGTCCCAGAAACATGGTTACCGCTCAACAAGCAACTTATAAGAAATAAGATACATAAGCGACATATTCAATACCACAATAGTTTTTAAGCTATTTTCCCATGAGCTATGTATTGCAAAGACAAGGAATGAAATTTTAATGGTAGCACGCAAGCAATTTACTTGGAATGGCAGAGAAATACCACATAGTAGGTAGTTATGGTGGACACAAATGGCATAAGTTTTGGCTCAAGGTTTTGGATGCACGAGAAGCATTCCCTCTCAGTACAAGGCTTTGGCTAGCAAGGTTGTTTGAAGCAAACACAAGTATGAACCGGTACAGACAAAACTTACATAAGAACATATTGCAAGCATTATAAGACTCTACACTGTCTCCTTGTTGTTCAAACACTTTTACCAGAAAATATCTAGACTTTAGAGAGACCAATCATGCAAACCAAATTTCAACAAGCTCTACAGTAATTCTCCACTAATAGGTTCAAACTACATGATGCAAGAGCTTAAAAATGATCTAATTGAGAGCTCAAAACAATTGCCAAGTATCAAATTATTCAAGACCATATACCAATTACCACATTAAGCATTTTCTGTTTCCAACCAAATAGCAATGAGGCGGCTTTCAACTTTAGCCATGAATATTAAAGTAAAACGAAGAACACAAGTGTTCAAATGAAAAAGCGGAGCGTGTCTCTCTCCCACACATGGATTGCTAGGATCCGAATTTATTCAAACACAAACAAAAATAAAAGCACACAGACGCTCCAAGTAAAGCACATAAGATGTGACGGAATTAAAATATAGTTTCACTAGAGGTGACTCGATAAGTTGTCGATGAAGAAGGGGATGCCTTGGGCATCCCCAAGCTTAGATGCTTGAGTCTTCTTGAAATATGCAGGGATGAACCACGGGGGCATCCCCAAGCTTAAACTTTTCACTCTTCTTGATCATATTATATCATCCTCCTCTCTTGATCCTTGAAAACTTCCTCCACACCAAACTCAAAACAAACTCATTAGAGGGTTAGTGCATAATCAAAAATTCAGATGTTCAAAGAGGACACAATCATTCCCAACACTTCTGGATATTACCCAAGGCTACTGAAATTTAATGGAGGAAAGAAACCCACTCAAACACAGTAAAAGAGGCAATGTGAAATACAAGGCAGAATCTGTCAAAACAGAACAGTCCGTAAAGACGAATTTTTTTCGAGACACTTAACATGCTCAGATGAAGAAGCTCAAATTGAATGAAAGTTGCGTACATATCTGAGGATTACTCATGAATTTTCGCAGATTTTTATGAGTTTCCTACGGAGAGATCTACTCAAATTCGTGACAGCTAGAAATCTGTTTCTGCGCAGAAATCCAAGTCTAGTGTCAACTTTACTATCAAAGACTTTACTTGGCACAACAATGCAATAAAGTAAAGATAAGGAGAGGTTGCTACGGTAGTAACAACTTCCAAGACACAACAAAACAGTAGCAAAAATAAAAACATGGGTTATCTCCCAAGAAGTGCTTTCTTTATAGCCATTAAGATGGGCTCGGTAATTTTAATGATGCTCACATAAGGATGAGAGTTGAAGCAAAGAGAGCATCAAAAAGCAAGTATGAAACACTTTTAAGTCTAACCCACTTCCTATGAAAAGGAATCTTGTAAATAAACAAGTCATGTAAGCATAACGCAACAAGCATAGAAAGGCAACACAAGCGCAACTTCAAGATTCTCAACATAAAGAGGGGAAACTTAATATTATTAAGATGCGTATAACCATGTTTCCCTCTCTCATAATAACTTTCAGTAGAATCATTGATGAAATCCACAATATAACCATCACTTAAAACATTCTTATCATGGTTCATATGTATAAAAGTATCATTTATTTTGGCATAACAAAAACTCTTCTCATTAATAATAATTGGAGCAGGATCATTATCAAGAATTTGAACATGGTAAACAAGTTTCATACTAAGGGAATGGTTTTTGGCAATCCCATCATAACTATGACAAGTTTCATAAGGATAATTATAACCTGTGTCATAGCATTCTTTATAACAATTGTCAAAGATTGGAGGCATAGTGTCATCATAAGAAATAGAATAGGTATCTTCCACAGTATGTTCATCTGTAACCATATCATCATTGTTACTAGAAGAAGATGTATCAAACATATAATCATCAGTAGCAAAAGGATTTTCAAACACCTCATCCCCAAGCTTAGAGCTTTCTATATCATTATGGGAAGAAGCATGGATAGTACTAATACTATGGCAATTATTAACATCATCATTTTCAGAATTAGTTTCCCAGAGATTTTCAATATCAAAAGTAGTGTGCTCTTCTAAATCATGATCACTAATATAGGTAAAGGGCATAGGAAGATCATTGTACTCAGATTCATTATCATAATAATCATTAGGAGCAACATACTTGCGGTTACCTATCTTTATCTCATACACGCGGGGATATGCCGTTACCTCTTTCTTTTTATTTCCCCTCTTCTTCTTCTTCTTCTTCTTCTTCTTCTTCTTCTTTTCCTTCTCCTCGTTCCCTTCTTTAGGAGGAAGAGGCTTGAAGGGAGGCTTCTCCACATAACCTGATTTATTTCCAGAAACAATAGAAGAAACTTGGGAGGATTCCTCATTTTCATTAATAAGTTCAAAACACACAACGGTCCTATCATATTTTGGCAAAGTGTCATCTTCTAAAATATTTTGTATGTAAGTATTTGTGTGGCAATTATCAATGCAATAAGAAAGACACCCATACATGACACTATTAATATCAAGAGCACTCATATCCACCAAAGAAGTTTTTCTCAATAACTCTTCATACTCCAAAAATAATGTAAGTTCATTATGCTGATTAGGAGTGATTTCATCATCACAATACAAATTTGCATAACTCATGAGGTTCGAATTATCATTGGAGGAGCATTGAAAATTAAAATGACCCACTCTATGGCAAAGTTCACAGATAAAAGGATAGAGGGCACAAACTTTTTCACCAAGATCATCTAGAGCCCTAGTCCACTTTCTAGGTTTTTCATTCCTGTGATGGATACAATATTCTTCTTCAATTTTATTCTTTTCACAAGGTCTATGAACTCAACAAAAATTAACATGCTTATAGGAAATAGCATTCTCAGAAGTTTGAGCATGTTCATTGCAATCATTAACAACAATTTCATTTTCCATGCAAGTGTCTTTAAAAGTTTCATGATACATGTACCAATTTGCTTTAGGAACATTAATA
This sequence comes from Lolium rigidum, assembly GCF_022539505.1. Classification (NCBI taxonomy): domain Eukaryota; kingdom Viridiplantae; phylum Streptophyta; class Magnoliopsida; order Poales; family Poaceae; genus Lolium; species Lolium rigidum. Next base: position 36,069 of record NW_025901178.1, on the reverse strand, counting down.
TGAGAAGAAAAGGCTCTATAATAATTGACCATAATTTGAGGATCAAGACCATATTTAGCACTAAGCTCTTGAAAATCAGCAGTTTCAATGAAAGACTTAATGCATTCATATTCATAGTTTATACCTGATTCTTTACCTTTGTCGTTCTCCCAATCTTCAGTATTCTCCTGATTCCGATCAAGAAGGTCCCATTTAAACTCTTCTTTGTTGCGCGTGAATGATTCAGAACAAGTAGTATCCAGCAAGGTTTTATCTTGAAAAGAAAGTCTTGCATAGAAATTATCAATGATGATATTACCAGGAAACTCATGAATGGGGCATTTGAGCATTAAAGACTTCAATCTCCCCCATGCTTGGGCAATACTCTCTCCATCATGAGGCCAGAAATTATATATGCGGTTTCGGTCTTTGTGAATTTCACTTGGAGGATAGAATTTAGAATAAAATAGAGACATAATATCCTTCCAATCAAGAGAATGCCTATTCTTCAGCAATTTATACCAATGCGCCGCTTTAACGATACAACGACATAGAGAATAGTTTCTTCCTCACTTCATCCATAGAGATACCCGCACACTTGAATAACCCGCATAATTCATGCAAAAACAGTAAATGATCTCCAGGATGGACAGTTCCATCCCCTTCATAGCGGTTATCCACAACACGTTCAATAATTTTCATAGGTATTTTATATGGAATACTTTCAGTAGGTGGATTTAAAATATCACAAGAATCATTAGAGTTATCGCATATGGGAGATAAAGTATTATCAGAGCAAATTTTCTCCCCTAAAGTTGGGAAGCTAAAAAGATCATAAAAACTAGCTTCCCCAAGCTTAGACTTTTCCATAGCATTAGCAGTAATTGTGTTCATACTAATAACATTGCTACTATCATGCAGATAAGGTTCCATAGGTTTTTTAAATTTTCGCATCAAACCCTTCATGTCTTAGCTCAGGAAAAAGATTAAAAATTTCACCAAATTTTTTGTTGTTTTCCATTATGCCTAACTAGTGAAAAATAAAAACAAGAAACAAAAAGATGCAATTGCAGAATCTAAAGGAGATAGCTTCGAGCACTCACACACCGGCAATAGTGCTAGGAAATAGCTCAGTAGTCGGAGGATGTGAATACCTTTTACCTTACCTCCCCGGCAACGGCGCCAGAAAATAGCTTGATGTCTACGCACGCTTCTTTTCCCGTAGACGGTGTTGGGCCTCCAAGAGCGGAGGTTTGTAGAACAGCAGCAAGTTTCCCTTAAGTGAATCACCCAAGGTTTATCGAACTCGGGGAGGTAGAGGTCAAAGATATCCCTCTCAAGCAACCCCGCAATTAAGATACAAGAAGTCTCTTGTGTCCCCAACACACCTAATACACTTGTCGGATGTATAGGTGCACTAGTTCGGCGAAGAGATAGTAAAATGCAAGTGATATGGATGAATATGAGTGGTAATAACAATCTGAAATAAATATGGCAGCAAGTAAACATGCAGTAGAACAGTAAATAAACAGAGATTCGATATTTGGAAACAAGGCCTAGGGATCATACTTTCACTAGTGGACACTCTCAACAATGATCACATAATTAAACAAAGCTACTCTTAAACACTCTCTTGTTGGATAACAAACACCATTCATTGTGTAGGGCTATAAAAGCACACCTCAAGCCGGAGTAAACAAGCTCCACAACGTTCGGAGTTCATATTAAATTAACCTCTAGAGTGCATAATAGACCGTTGCAATTTAGACCGAGTACTAACATAGCATACACACTGTCACCAATAGCTAAGAAAGGGGGAATAGATCACATCAATACTATCGTAGTAATAGTTAACTTCATAATCTACAAGAGATTACAATCACAACCTACACCAAGTACTACATGATGCACACACTGTCACCTTTACATCATGGAGGAGGAATAGACTACTTTAATAACATCACTAGAGTAACACATAGATTAATATTGATACAAAGCTCATGATCACATAAAGATCACACCATGGGAGAGAGAGATGAACCACATAGCTACCGGTAGAGCCCTCAGCCTCGGGGGAGAACTACTCCCTCCTCATCATGGGAGACAACAACGGCGATGAAGATGGCGGTGGTGTCGATGGAGATGACTCCGGGGGCAATTCCCCGTCCCGACGGCGTGCCGGAACAGAGACTTCTGTCCCCCGAAACGGAGTTTCGCGATGGTGGCGGCACCCCTGGAGTCTTTCTGGAGTATGATTGATTGATATAGGGTTTTCGCGTCGCGAGGGATATATAGGCGAAAGGGCGGCGTCGGTGGAGTCCCGAGGGGCCCACACCATAGGGTGGGACGGCCCCCCTCCTGGCCGCGCCGGCTGATGGGGAGGAGGCCCTGGGCCTCCTCTGGCCTGGCCCTTCTGGCTCCGTGAGTCTTCTGGCGAAATAGAATTTCTGTGATTTTTCTGGATTTTTCCGAGCACTTTGGTTTTTGGCCCTTTTACGCAATAAACGGACATAATAAACAGAACCGGCACTGTGGCATCTTGATAATAGGTTAGTCCAATAAATGCCATAATATGATATAAAGTGCATATAAAACATGTAGCAATTGGTATAATATAAGCATGGAACATCAGAAATTATAGATACGTTGGAGACGTATCACTACTGCTATCGACCCATAGTCCAAGGATGAACTACTCACGCATCAGTCTGGAGGCGGGCATGGTGATGTAGAGCCCTCCGGTGATGATTCCCCTCTCCGGCAGGGTGCCGGAGGAGATCTTCTGAACCCCCCGAGATGGGGTTGACGGCGGCGGCGTCTCTGGAACTTTTCTCGTATTTTGGCTCTCGGTACTAGGGTTTTCGGAGACGAAGGAATAAATAGGCGAAGGGGCAGCGTCGGGGGAGCCAGGGGGCTCCCTCCCCACATGTCGGTGCGGGGGGCCCTACTGCCGCGCCGCCCTATGGTGTGGGCCCCCTGCTGACCGTCCTCGACTCTTCTTCGGTCTTCTGGAACACTCCGTCGAAAATAGGGCCGTGGGCTTTTGTTTCGTCCAATTCCGAGAATATTTGTAAACTAACTTTTCTGAAATAAAAAACAGCGAGAAAACGAGAACCGGCATTGTGGCATCTTGTTAATAGGTTAGTCCCAGAAAATGCATAAAAACATTATAAGGTGTGAATAAAACATGTAGGTATTGTCATAAAACTAGCATGGAACATAAGAAATTATAGATACGTTAGAGACGTATCAGGCCTCTGATGTCTACGGGAGCTTCTATTCTTGTAGACAGTGTTGGGCCTCCAAGAGCAGAGGTTTGTAGAACAGCAGCAAGTTTCCCTTAAGTGGATCACCCAAGGTTTATCGAACTCAGGGAGGAAGAGGTCAAAGATATCCCTCTCATGCAACCCTGCAACCACAAAGCAAGAAGTCTCTTGTGTCCCCAACACACCTAATAGGTGCACTAGTTCGGCGAAGAGATAGTGAAATACAGGTGGTATGAATAAGTAGTAGCAATAGCACCAGAAAAGTGCTTTGCCCAGGACAGTAAACAAGCAGTAGTAATGCAGCAGTAGTAACACAGTAAAACAATAAACAAGCAGCGATAGCAGTATTTAGGAACAAGGCCTAGGGATTAGACTTTCACTAGTGGACACTCTCAACATTGATCACATAACGAATAGATAAATGCATACTCTACACTCTTGTTGGATGATGAACACATTGCGTAGGATTACACGAACCCTCAATGCCGGAGTTAACAAGCTCCACAATTCAATGTTCATATTTAAATAACCTTAGAGTGCAAGAAAGATCAACACGACTAAACCAAGTACTAACATAGCATGCACACTCGTCACCTTCACGCCACGTAGGAGGAATAGATCATATCAATACAATCATAATGATAATTAACTCCACAATCTACAAGAGATCATGATCATAGCATACGCCAAGTACTAACACGGATGCACACACTGTCACCATTACACCGTGCAGGAGGAATAAACTACTTTAATAACACATCACTAGAGTAGCACATAGATAAATTGTGATACAAAACACATTGCAATCATAAAGAGATATAAATAAGCACTTCACTACGCCATTCATAACGAGTGAGTAAGTATTCTGTGAAATATAGCCTAAGAGACCCACACGGTGCACACACTCGTCACCTTTACACACGTGGGACAAGGAGTCTCCGGAGATCACATAAGTAAAACTCTCTTGACTAGCATAGTGACATCTAGATTACAAGCATCATCATATGAATCTCAATCATGTAAGGCAGCTCATGAGATTATTGTATTGAAGCACATAGGAGAGAGATTAACCACATAGCTACCGGTACAGCCCCGAGCCTCGATGGAGAACTACTCCCTCCTCATGGGAGCAGCAGCGGTGATGAAGATGGCGGTGGAGATGGCAGCGGTGTCGATGGAGAAGCCTTCCGGGGCACTTCCCCGCTCCGGCGAGGTGCCGGAACCGAGACTCCTGTCCCCCGGATCTTGGCTTCGCGATGGCGGCGGCTCCGGAAGGTTTTCCGTATCGTGGTTCTTCGCATCGGGGGTTTCGCGACGGAGGCTTTAAGTAGGCGGAAGGGCAGAGTCGGGGGCCTGACGAGGGGCCCACACCATAGGGCGGCGCGGGCCCCCCCTTGGCCGCGCCGCCATGTGGTGTCGCCACCTCGTGGCCCCACTTCATATGCTCTTCGGTCTTCTGGAAGGTTCGTGGCAAAATAGGCCCCTGGGTCTTCGTTTTGTCCAATTCCGAGAATATTTCGTTACTAGGATTTCTGAAACCAAAAACAGCAGAAAACAGGAACTGGCACTTCGGCATCTTGTTAATAGGTTAGTTCCAAAAAATGCACGAATATGACATAAAGTGTGCATAAAACATGTACGTATCATCAATAATATGGCATAGAACATAAGAAATTATCGATACGTCGGAGACGTATCAAGCATCCCAAGCTTAGTTACGCTCGTCCCGAGCGAGTAAAACGATAACAAAGATAATTTCTGAAGTGATATGCCATCATAACCTTGATCATACTATTTGTAAACATATGTAGTGAATGCAGCGATCAAAACAATGGTAATGACATGAGTAAACAAGTGAATCATAAAGAAAAGACTTTTCATGAATAGTACTTCAAGACAAGTATTAATAAGTCTTGCATAAGAGTTAACTCATAAAGCAATAAATCAAAGTAAAGGTATTGAAGCAACACAAAGGAAGATTAAGTTTCAGCGGTTGCTTTCAACTTGTAACATGTATATCTCATGGATAGTTGTCAACATAGAGTAATATAACAAGTACAATATGCAAGTATGTAGGAATCAATGCACAGTTCACACAAGTGTTTGCTTCTTGAGGTGGAGAGAAATAGGTGAACTGACTCAACATAAAAGTAAAAAGAATGGTCATTCAAAGAGGAAAGCATTGATTGCTATATTTGTGCTAGAGCTTTTATTTTGAAAACATGAAACAATTTTGTCAACGGTAGTAATAAAGCATATGAGTTATGTACATTATATCTTACAAGTTGCAAGCCTCATGCATAGTATACTAATAGTGCCCGCACCTTGTCCTAATTAACTTGGACTACCGGATCTTTGCAATGCACATGTTTTAACCAAGTGTCACAATGGGGTACCTCCATGCCGCCCGTACAAAGGTCTAAGGAGAAAGCTCGCATTTTGGATTTCTCGCTTTTGATTATTCTCAACTTAGACATCCATATCGGGACAACATGGACAACGAGATAATGGACTCCTCTTTAATGCATAAGCATGTGGCAACAATTATTATTCTCATATGAGATTGAGGATATATGTCCAAGACCGAAACTTCCACCATGAATCATGGCTTTAGTTAGCGGCCCAAAGTTCTTCTCTAACAATATGCATGCTCCAACCATAAAGGTGGTAGATCTCTCTTACTTCGGACAAGACGGACATGCATAGCAACTCACATGATATTCAACAAAGAATAGTTGATGGCGTCCCCGTAAGCATGGTTATCGCACAACAAGCAACTTAATAAGAGATAAAGTGCATAAGTACATATTCAATACCACAATAGTTTTTAAGCTATTTGTCCCATGAGCTATATATTGCAAAGGTGAATGATGGAATTTTAAAGGTAGCACTCAAGCAATTTACTTTGGAATGGCGGATAAATACCATGTAGTAGGTATGGTGGACACAAATGGCATAGTGGTTGGCTCAAGTATTTTGGATGCATGAGAAGTATTCCCTCTCGATACAAGGTTTAGGCTAGCAAGGTTATTTGAAACAAACACAAGGATGAACGGTACAGCAAAACTCACATAAAAGACATATTGTAAACATTATAAGAATCCATACCGTCTTCCTTGTTGTTCAAAACTCAATACTAGATATTATCTAGACTCTAGAGAAACCAAATATGCAAACCAAATTAGCAAGCTCTAAGTATTTCTTCACTAATGGGTGCAAAGTATATGATGCAAGAGCTTAAACATGAGCACAACAATTGCCAAGTATCAAATTATCCAAGACATTTTAGAATTACTACATGTAGCATTTTCCAATTCCAACCATATAACAATTTAACGAAGAAGAAACTTCGCCATGAATACTATGAGTAGAGCCTAAGGACATACTTGTCCATATTCTACAGCGGAGCGTGTCTCTCTCCCACAAAGTGAATGCTAGGATCCATTTTATTCAAACAAAACAAAAACAAAAACAAACCGACGCTCCAAGCAAAGTGCATAAGATGTGACGGAATAAAAATATAGTTTCGAGGAGGAACCCGATAATGTTGTCGATGAAGAAGGGGATGCCTTGGGCATCCCCAAGCTTAGACGCTTGAGTCTTCTTAGAATATGCAGGGGTGAACCACCGGGGCATCCCCAAGCTTAGAGCTTTCACTCTTCTTGATCATAGTATATCATCCTCCTCTCTTGACCCTTGAAAACTTCCTCCACACCAAACTCGAAACAACTCATTAGAGGGTTAGTGCACAATAAAAATTAACATGTTCAGAGGTGACACAATCATTCTTAACACTTCTGGACATTGCATAAAGCTACTGGACATTAATGGATCAAAGAAATTCATCCAACATAGCAAAAGAGGCAATGCGAAATAAAAGGCAGAATCTGTCAAAACAGAACAGTCCGTAAAGATGGATTTTATTAGGCCACCAGACTTGCTCAAATGAAAATACCCAAATTTAATGAAAGTTGCGTACATATCTGAGGATCATGCACGTAAATTGGCTTAATTTTCTGAGCTACCTACAGGGAGGTAGACCCAGATTCGTGACAGCAAAGAAATCTGGAACTGCGCAGTAATCCAAATCTAGTACTTACTTTACTATCAAAGACTTTACTTGGCACAACAAAACTCAAAACTAAGATAAGGAGAGGTTGCTACAGTAGTAAACAACTTCCAAGACACAAATATAAAACAAAGTACTGTAGCAAAATAACACATGGGTTATCTCCCAAGAAGTTCTTTCTTTATGGCCATTAAGATGGGCTCAGCAGTTTTAATGATGCACTCGCAAAAGATAGTTTGTGAAGCAAAAGAGAGCATCAAGAGGCAAATTCAAAACATATTTAAGTCTAACATGCTTCCTATGCATAGTAATCTTGTAAATAAACAAGTTCATGAAGAGCAAAGTGACAAGCATAGGAAGATAAAACAAGTGTAGCTTCAAAAATTTCAGCACATAGAGAGGCATTTTAGTAACATGAAAATTTCTACAACCATATTTTCCTCTCTCATAATAACTTTCAGTAGCATCATGAGCAAACTCAACAATATAACTATCACATAAAGCATTCTTATCATGAGTCTCATGCATAAAATTATTACTCTCCACATAAGCATAATCAATTTTATTAGTAATAGTGGGAGCAAATTCGACAAAGTAGCTATCATCATTATTCTCATCATCAAATATAGGAGGCATATTGTAATCATAATCAAATTTACTCTCCATAGTAGGTTGTACCAAAATACCACTATTATAATCATCATAAATAGGAGGCAAAGTATCATCAAAGAAAATTTTCTCCTCAATGCTTGGGGGACTAAAAAGATCATGAAAACCAGCTTCCCCAAGCTTAGAACTTTCTATATTATTATCAACAATGGTGTTCAAAGCGTTCATACTAATATTACTACCAGCATGCAAATAAGATTTCATAGGTTTTTTAATTTTCGCATCAAACAATCCAAGTTTTAAATCAGGAAATAGAATAAGAAGCTCATTGTTGTCCATTATGCCAAACTAGTGTAAACAAGAAACAAAAAGATGCAATTGCAGGATCTAAAGGAAATAGCTTCGAGCACACACACAACGGTAACAGAAAAGTACTTTACCTGAGACCGGAGTATGAGAGCCTTTTACCTTTCCTCCCCGGCAACGGCGCCAGAAAAGTGCTTGATGTCTACGGGAGCTTCTATTCTTGTAGACAGTGTTGGGCCTCCAAGAGCAGAGGTTTGTAGAACAGCGACAAGTTTCCCTTAAGTGGATCACCCAAGGTTTATCGAACTCGGGGAGGAAGAGGTCAAAGATATCCCTCTCATGCAACCCTGCAACCACAAAGCAAGAAGTCTCTTGTGTCCCCAACACACCTAATAGGTGCACTAGTTCGGCGAAGAGATAGTGAAATACAGGTGGTATGAATAAGTAGTAGCAATAGCACCAGAAAAGTGCTTTGCCCAGGACAGTAAACAAGCAGTAGTAATGCAGCAGTAGTAACACAGTAGAAACAAGTAAACAAGCAGCGATAGCGATATTTAGGAACAAGGCCTAGGGATTAGACTTTCACTAGTGGACACTCTCAACATTGATCACATAACGGAATAGATAAATGCATACTCTACACTCTTGTTGGATGATGAACACATTGCGTAGGATTACACGAACCCTCAATGCCGGAGTTAACAAGCTCCACAATTCAATGTTCATATTTAAATAACCTTAGAGTGCAAGAAAGATCAACACGACTAAACCAAGTACTAACATAGCATGCACACCTGTCACCTTCACGCCACGTAGGAGGAATAGATCATATCAATACAATCATAATGATAATTAACTCCACAATCTACAAGAGATCATGATCATAGCATACGCCAAGTACTAACACGGATGCACACACTGTCACCATTACACCGTGCAGGAGGAATAAACTACTTTAATAACACATCACTAGAGTAGCACATAGATAAATTGTGATACAAAACACATTGCAATCATAAAGAGATATAAATAAGCACTTCACTACGCCATTCATAACAGTGAGTAAGTATTCTGTGAAATATAGCCTAAGAGACCCACACGGTGCACACACTGTCACCTTTACACACGTGGGACAAGGAGTCTCCGGAGATCACATAAGTAAAACTCTCTTGACTAGCATAGTGACATCTAGATTACAAGCATCATCATATGAATCTCAATCATGTAAGGCAGCTCATGAGATTATTGTATTGAAGCACATAGGAGAGAGATTAACCACATAGCTACCGGTACAGCCCCGAGCCTCGATGGAGAACTACTCCCTCCTCATGGGAGCAGCAGCGGTGATGAAGATGGCGGTGGAGATGGCAGCGGTGTCGATGGAGAAGCCTTTCGGGAGCACTTCCCCGCTCCGGCAGGGTGCCGGAACTGAGACTCCTGTCCCCCAGATCTTGGCTTCGCGATGGCGGCGGCTCTGGAAGGTTTTCCGTATCGTGGTTCTTCGCATCAGGGGATTCGCGACGGAGGCTTTAAGTAGGCGGAAGGGCAGAGTCGGGGGCCTGACGAGGGGCCACACCATAGGGCGGCGCGGGCCCCCCTTGGCCGCGCCGCCATGTGGTGTCGCCACCTCGTGGCCCCACTTCGTATGCTCTTCGGTCTTCCGGAAGGTTCGTGGCAAAATAGGCCCCCGGGTCTTCGTTTCGTCCAATTCCGAGAATATTTCGTTACTAGGATTTCGAAACCAAAAACAGCAGAAAACAGGAACTGGCACTTCGGCATCTTGTTAATAGGTTAGTTCCAGAAAATGCATGAATATGAAATAAAGTGTGCATAAAACATGTAGGTATCATCAATAATATGGCATAGAACATAAGAAATTATCGATACGTCGGAGACGTATCAGCCTCTCCGGTCGCCCGCCCGAGACCGCCCGCCCGCCAGGCCTCTCCGTCCGGCCGCCCGCCTTCCATGCCTCTCCGTCCGTCTGCGTGCTTCTCTGATTCGATCGGGAGTTGACCCGATCTAGATCCCGTCTTAGCAAAAAAAAAAAAAGCTATGTCTTCCTCGTCGGGCTATCTTGTGATTCCTCGCTGCCCGGTGATTTTTGATGGCGCGAATTATCCTGATTTCGCTGCCTTTATGCGCGTCCACATGCGCGGTCTTCGTCTTTGGGGTGTGCTTTCTGGCGAGGTCCCCTGTCCGCCATGCCCCACTGCTCCTATGGCGCCTATTCCGCCGACGCCCGTTGCCCTTGCCCCCGATGCTACTCAGGAGGTCAAGGATGCAGCCAAGAGTGCTGATGATACTGCTCTGGCTGAGTATGATCGGAAGGTCCAAGAGTATTCTACCGTTGTTGCGACGTACCGGCTGGATCTAACTGAATACACTCGGTGGATAGATGAGGATGCTCGTGCTGCTGTTCTCACTTCCAGTGTTCTGCCTCAGTATGCTGCTGAGTTCATGGGTCTTCCCACTGTTGCTGCTAAGTGGGCTTTTCTTCGGCAAAGCTATCAGCCGTCTGGGGATGCTCTTTACATGTCTGTGGTTCGCCAGGAGCATGCTCTTCAGCAGGGTGATTCCACTATTGATGAGTTCTATACTCAGAGTGCTGCTATCTGGCGTCAGCTTGATTCTCTTCGTACAGCTGTGTGTGCCACTTGTCCCTACTGTTTGACTGTGCGCGCGGATTTGGAGTTTCAGCGCGTATTTGAGTTCTTGTCGCGGCTCCGCAAGGAGTTTGAGCCTCGTTGTGCCCAGCTGCTTGCTCGTGGTCGTGTTCCGTTCTCTGAGGTACTGTCTGAGCTTCTGCTGAGGAGACTCGTCTTCGTGGTGCTGGTCTTCTTGAGGTTCCCTCTTACTTGCTGCTCGTGGTCCTCCTGTGTCGTCTGCTCGTTGTCCTCCTGTGTCGTCTGCTCGTGGTCCTCCTGTGCCGTCGGCTTCGTTGAGGTCTCCAGTACCGCCGATACTCTCTACTCCTCCGGTTCAAGGCCAGATTCAGCCTCAGCAACCTCGTGGTATGACAGCACCTCCTCGTCCTCCCTACTTCTATTGTGGCAAGCCTGGCCACGATGTCTCTAGCTGCTGGAGGAGGGATCCTAGTTTACGTCAGCAGTACCATGCTTGTAAGCAGGCTGGTTCTTCAGGATCTTCTGCAGTTGCACTCTCTGACCAGGACATTATCCGTGGTCTTCGTGGTCTGCTCACTGCTACAGGCTCTTCCTCGTCGGGTACTGCTGGTTCTGCGCCTAGCTCTTCTGGCACCGCGCGACCACCATCTTCTACACAGTCAGGTACGTCATCCCCGTGGTATCTGGATTCTGGAGCTCTTTTTATATGACTTATGCGTCTTCTATTCTTTCTGCTCTTCGCTCTCTTATTTCTCATGTCCGTGTTATCACGGCTGATGGTACCTCTCTTCCTATTTCCAGCCGAGGAACTCTCTCTACTTCCTCTTTCTCTGTTCCTGACGTTTCTCATGTTCCTAGTCTTAAGATGAATCTTTTTTCTGCTAGTCAGCTTACTGATTCTGGTTGTCGCGCCATTCTTGACGCTGATTCTTGTGCTGTTAAGGACCGCCGTACACCGGCCCTGGTTGGAGCTGGCCCTCGCAGCCTTGAGTCTCCGGGGCTATGGGAGTTAGACTGGCTTCGCGTTCCATCCGCTGACACTTCATCTGACAGTTCTCCTGCGGTTGTTGCTTCCGTCACTGGCTCTTTTCAGCAGTGGCTTCATCGTCTGGGTCACCTTTGTGGCTCCCGTTTATCGTCATTAGTCCATCGTGGTCTTCTGGGGTCTGTCTCAGGAGATGTGTCTTTAAACTGTCAGGGTTGTAGGTTAGGCAAACAGATTCAGCTTCCCTATCCTACTAGTGTGTCTGTATCTCAGTGATCTTTTGATTTAGTTCATTCAGTTGTTTGGCGTACGGCTCCCTTTCCTTCAAAAGGGGGCCATCGATACTATATTTTATTTATTGATGATTTTTCACGGTACACCTGGTTGTTTTTTATGCGCTCTCGCAGTGAGGTGCTCTCTATTTATCAGCGCTTTGCGGCCATGGTTCGTACTCAGTATTCCACGCCTATTCGTGTGTTTCGTGCTGATTCTGCAGGTGAGTATATCTCCCAGCACCTGCGTGGTGTCCTTGCTGAGCAGAGCACCCTCGCTCAGTTCTCGTGTCCCGGCACGCATGCTTATCGTAAGCATCGTCATATTCTTGAGACTACCCGTGCTATGATGATTGCTTTCTCTCTTCCGCCGCATTTCTGGGCTGAGGTTGTCGCGACGTTGACTTACCTCATTAACATTCAGCCTTCTGCTGCCCTTCAAGGTGGCATTCCTCTCGAGCATCTCCCTAGTAGTTCTCCAGACTACTCGACTCTTCGTTTATTTGGTTGCGTTTTCTATGTCCTCCTACCTCCTCGTGAACGCACCAAACTGGCCGCTTAGTCTGTTGAGTGTGTTTTTCTCGGATACAGTGATGAGCATAAGGGCTATCGCTGTTGGGACCCCGTTGGTCGTCGGATGCCCATCTCTCGTGATGTCACGTTTGATGAGACGCGTCCCTTCTATCCTCGCCCCACCTCTGGTACTTACCCGGTGGATGATATATATTTTCTTCTATTTCCTGATGCACCTCCCGCTATCCCTTCTCCTCGACCTCTTAGTTCTGATGCACCCCCTTCGACCTCGGTGTCATCCTCTCCTCCGTCTAGTTCCCCTAGTTCTCCTCGTTCTCCGCCTTCGGACCCTTCCTCTGTTGTTCCTTCTTCCTCTTCTTCTGATGAGTCGTCTTCCGCCGATGAGCTTCCCTCTTCACGGCCTGTTCGTCAGCGTCGTGCTCCAGACCGTTACTCTCCTAGTCAGTATGGTCTCTCTGTTTCCTCCGAGCCGACTTCTTATCGGGATGCCAAGCGTCATCCTGAATGGCAGCTTGCCATGGCTGAGGAGATTGCTGCACTTGAGTGCACTGGCACCTGTGATCTTGTTTCTCCCCCTCCTGGTGTTCGTCCTATCACGTGTAAGTGGGTCTATAAAATCAAGACCCGCTCTGATGGAAATCTTGAGCGCTATAAAGCGCGTCTTGTGGCTCGTGGCTTTCAGCAGGAGCACGGCCGTGACTATGATGAGACTTTTGCCCCTGTGGCTCATATGAACACTGTGCGTACTCTTCTTGATATCGCTTCTGTTCGACGCTGGTCTGTGTCTCAGCTTGATGTTCAGAATGCTTTTCTTAATGGAGAGTTGAGTGAGGAGGTTTACATGCAGCCTCCTCCTGGGTATTCTGTTCCCGATGGGATGGTTTATCGTCTTCGGCGTTCTCTTTATGGCCCGAAACAGGCCCCTCGTGTCTGGTTTGAGCGCTTTGCCTCTGTGGTGACTGCTGCTGGTTTCTCTCCTAGCTTTCATGATCTAGCGCTATTTGTTCACACTTATCGTGGACGCACTCTTCTCCTTCTCTATGTTGATGATATGATCATTACTGGTGATGATCCTGAGTATATTGCCTTTGTCAAGGCTCGTCTTTGTGATCAGTTTCTTATGACTGATCTTGGTCCTCTTCGCTACTTTTTTGGGATTGAGGTCTCCTCCACTTCTGATGGCTTTTCTATCTCTCGGGAAAAGTATATTCAGGATCTTCTTGCTCGTGCTACTCTTGGGGATGAGCGCACTGTTGAGACTCCTATGGAGCTTAATGTTAAGCTTCGTCCTACTGATGGTGATCCTCTTCCTGATCCGACACGTTATCGCCATCTTGTTGGGAGTCTTGTTTATCTTGTTGTCACTCGTCCTGATATCTCTTATCCTGTTCATATTCTGAGTCAGTTTGTCTCAGCTCCTACCACCGTTCACTACAGTCATCTCCTCCGTGTCCTTCGTTATCTTCGTGGCACGATCACTCGTCGCTTTTTCTTTCCTCTCTCCAGCTCCAATGCTACTCGGATGCTATGTGGGCGAGTGATCCTACGGATCGTCGTTCACATTCTGCTTACTGTGTGTTTCTTGTTGGTTCGCTTGTTGCTTGGAAGACGAAGAAACAGGTAGCGGTTTCTCGTTCGAGTGTTGAGGCTGAGCTGCGGGCTATGGCCTTGTTGATTGCTGAGGTGACCTGGTTACAGTGGTTGCTTGCAGATTTTGGGGTCTCTGTTACGACACACACTCCACTTTTGTTTGACAGTACATGTGCTATCAGTATTGCACGTGATCCGGTCAAGCATGAGCTTACCAAGCATATTGGTGTTGATGTTTTTTATACACATGCTCAGGTGCAGGCTCAGGTTGTTGCGCTTCAGTATGTGCATTCAGACTTGCAGTTGGCGGGTTTCTTTACAAAGGCACAAACCAGAGCGCAGCAAGACTTCTTACTCTCCAAACTCAGTGTTGTGGATCCACCATGAGTTTGTGGGGGGTGTTAGATGTATATATTTGTATATTGTAGTTTCCCCATATGTTAGGGGGCTTTCTGCATATTTGCACCTATACATATACTATATATTGTGGTCTTTAGCCCCCTGGTAATACATACAGTCTATTACCCTAACAGGTCTCAGGTATATATTGATAGTATATGTACAAATGGCTTCGGACGCATGAGACGACGCGGTGGGTGGGGATTATTTGGCAGCGCGCTTGACACGGGCGGGTGTGCTTAGAAGGGCCTGGAAATTTTTTGCTCGCGCGCATGTGTGTGGCTTGACGGCTGGTAATTTTTTTACTTTTTTTATAATCTCACGCACTAGTATTCTCCTGATTTTGGATGTTACAATTGCTTGCCGCACCTGGTCATGCACTAAATTCCACTCATTTACCAGTATCTAGTACACATTGTTAAATTGTTATTATTATGTTACACACATCACTTGATTTCTAGTACACATTGTATATAAAGATTAGTTAAAAATAAGTCCTATCCCTTGAATAGACTAAAGTAAAAGTGTAGGGTGTGACTGAACTTGCTATTAGAGAGTCCGTCGGACTTTTTGTGGTCCCTAGTGTTCCACTTTGTCACCTTAGGTATAGGGTTTCCTTAGGATTCTGAATTTGACCTCTAGGAAACTTTGCCAACGTGGATGGAAGATGGTCCCACCAAAAAAGGTACCCTTTGGGTCTACAGGAAACAAAGAAAATAACATATTCCCTTGGGTTTTAATATTATACTCTAAGGAGACTTTATATCCCTAGGTTGTTTATTTTGAGCTCTAGGGAGCCACTTTGGCCCTAGGGCTCCCTGCACATTCTAGTAATAGCGAGAGGAATTAAACCAACTCGCCGGAGGCCAAAGATTTGAAGGAGGAAATATGTCTAGAACAGAGCAAGAGGTCAGGGATTTACTGAAATAAATCAGATAAAGGGGAGATTATTTATTGGTGGAGGAGGAGATCTATCCTCACCGCGACCGACGCCGACAATGGTGCCGGGGACAAGGACCAAGACCCTGATGCTCTTGTTTTTCTCTAGAACCACGAAGAGCTCCACATGGACACGGCCACGAGTCGGGAAATCTATAGAGTGGAAGGAGAAAGTGAGTCATCTGCACTACGTTGGTGATACATATTACATAGAAGGAAGTTCTGCTACTTGTCTACTTTTATTCTATATTTTATTAGTAAAAAGGATTGTATTTCTTAATTACCGGTCAAGCTATTGAACGGACGGTCCGTTCTTCAAATTTGTTAGGAACTTATTGCTGGAATTTTTGGGCATTTGGTCTTTGGCCCATGGCCCATTATCAAATTTTGAAACTCACATGGCCCATTCCAAAAATCAGTGGCAGCACTAGTGGGGGCTAAAGTTTAGTCCCACATTGCTAGTTGGAAGAGAATTGGAGTGGTATATAAGGTGGGTTGTTCTAGTCCTAGTAAGTGAGTGAGAAGAGAGAGAGGCCTCGCGCACTCCTCCTCCTCCGCCGCCCGCATCGCCTCGCCTCGTCACGACATGACCCGACGCGCCGCGGGTTGCGGGAATCTCGCCGAGCCGAGCTTATCTTTTTGTTGTTTGGGAAATTAATTGTGTAATCAATTATGAGTCATTAATGGACGTTAACACATCCGTTTTCGTTCCAGTTTTTCAACCGCACTATATAAGCGCGGACGCAAACCCTAGCCTGTACTAGACGCATACGCGACTACTTGTTTCCAGTTCATTGCGCTGCCGCCTTCGTCTTCCTCATCCCGTCGGTCGGCGTGCACCGACTGCCGGGACAGTAGGCCTCCAGAACCCTGCCTCTGATGAACCTGTACGGGTGAGGGGCAATCAGGTTTTTAGGGAGCGCTCTGGCGCGACTACTGGCATCACGACGTCATCATCGGACGACGAGTTCCTCCACACCGACAACTTCTTCCCGGACCTCAGCGACTTCTTCGGCAACCTCAACATGGGCGACAACGACGCTGCTGCGTAGTATGTGATCTTGTCGTTTCTCTTTCAGTTTTTGTTAGAATTTCTTCTTCTAGTTTATGTGGTAGATGCGATCGGTTTGTCTTGTTTAGATGTGATCTGTTCATCTACCTTACTAGTCTGCACGATTGGTTTATTTGTTATTTTCATAGTCATGATTTATCAATTACTTGTACGGATTATTTCATATGGATATTTGCTTATATATTCAACAATCCAAGAACCTGATTTTAGTCAAATCAATTCAAGCAGCGTTGATGCCGCTACTCGACCTCCTCTCTTTGATGGTATGCATTACAAGAGGTGGCGCACAAAGGCAGTTCTATGGTTTACAAACCTAGGCTGTTTTAGCGCCATATATGCTAGACCTGAGGGGCCTCTTTCTTCAGAGGAGCAGGAAAAGTTTGAGAAGGTCGACGCCATGTTTAGGGCGGCCTTGTTCAGCATTCTTGGGGACAACATTGTTGACCCGTACATGGCTTTAGACCATGGTAAAGATGCGTGGGATGCGCTCGAGGCCAAATTTGGGGTCTCGGACGCTGGCACTGAATTGTATGTCATGGAGCAATACTATGACTACAAGATGACTGATGAGCGCTCCGTGGTTGAGCAGGCTCATGAGATTCAGTCCATTGCCAAAGAACTCAAGCAGTTTAAGTGTACCTTACCGGACAAATTTGTGGCCGGTGGTATTATTGCCAAGCTTCCTCCTTCGTGGAGGAACTTTGCTACTTCTCCGAAACATAAGAGACAAAAGTTTTCCGTTTTGGCTCTCATTGGCTCGCTTCATGTGGAAGAGAAGGCAAGAGAAAAGGACACACGCGCTCGTAGTTTTGAGGGAGGTTCTAGTGCCAATGCCGTACATAAGAAGAACATCCAATCTCACAAGTCTAAGAATAAGAACAATGGAAAAGGCAAGTTTAACAAGAAGAACAAAGTCTGTAACTCAACCAACTTCAAGAGGAACACTCCTTATAAGAAGAAAGGGAACTGCCATGTTTGTGGCGCTCCTGGACATTGGGCTTCTGATTGCCCAGAACGCCATGATCGGCGTGGGAACAGCGCAAGTCCGCAAATGTTGTTATTGACGTTGATACTGAGATGAAGTACGTTGGGTACGATATTTCTCCTACTGTCCTTTCAGTATGTAATTCTCTTGATTGGTGGATAGACACCGGAGCCAATACACAAGTATGTTCTGATGTTTCTATGTTTTTTTCTTATCAGATCGCAAGGATTTCATCCGTGCTGATGGGAAACGTCTCACGTGCTTTCTGTTCATGGTGTTGGTACGATGGATCTGAAGTTTACTTCGATAAAGACCATCCAGCTGAAGAATGTGCTGCACATTCCCTCCATTAATAAGAATCTCGTTAGCGGATCGCTTTTATGTCGAGGTGGTTATAAGTTGGTTTTTGAGTCCAATAAAGTTGTAATTTCCAAGTGTGGACAATTTGTTGGAAAGGGTTATGTGTGTGGAGGCTTGTTCCGCTTATCTTTGTCAGACTTATGTACTCAAATTATTAATCATGTTTGCAATGATAGTGAGTCCGATATTTGGCATTCACGACTTTGTCATATTAATTTTGGGTGCATGACGTGGCTAGCGAATATGAATATAATTCCGAAATTTGCTATTGTCAAGAAATCCAAGTGCCAAGTATGTGTGCAAGCTAAGCAACCACGTAAGTCTCACAAGACTGCAGAGGCAAGAGACTTGGCACCACTGGAGCTTAGACATTCGGATCTTTGTGAAATGAATGGTGAATTGACAAAAGGAGGGAAAAGATACTTCATGACTTTAATTGATGACTCTACTCAATATTGTTATGTGTACCTCCTGAAATCTAAAGATGAAGCTCTTATTCACTTCAAAATCTTTAAAGCTGAAGCAGAAAACCAACTTGATCGAAAGATCAAGCAGCTAAGGTCTGATCGTGGTGGAGAGTATTTTCCAACGAGTTTGATTCTTTTTGTGCGGAACATGGTATTATCCATGAGAGGACGCCCTCCCTACTCACCTCGGTCAAATGGGGTGGCCGAAAGAAAGAACCGTACTCTAACTGATTTGGTTAACGCCATGTTAGATACATCGGGTCTATCCAAGGCATGGTGGGGGAGAGGCGATATTGACTGCATGCCATGTCCTAAACCGTGTCCCCACAAAGAACAAAACCATTACCACTTTTGAGGAATGGGAAAGGAAAAGGTTGAAACTCTCTTACCTACGAACTTGGGGCTGTATGGCGAAAGTAAATGTGCCGCCCGAGAAGCGCAAGCTTGGACCAAAAACCGTGGATTGTGTTCTTCTGGGATATGCATTTCATAGCATTGGCTACAGATTTTTGATAGTAAAGTCTGAGGTATCCGACATGCATGTTGGTACAATTATGGAGTCGAATGATGCGACTTTCTTTGAGGACATCTTTCCCATGAAAGACAAGTCTAGCTCATCAAATCAGGAGATGCCTAGTTCATCAAGTCGGGAGTTAGTTACAATTCCTGAACCTACCATTGCGATAGAACACTATGATAATCTAGTGGAGGACGATAATGAAGCTCGCAAAAGGAGCAAGAGACAGAGGACTGCAAAGTCCTTTGGTCAAGATTTCATTGTGTACCTCGTGGATGATACTCTTACTTCTATTTCAGAAGCCTATGCATCTCAGGATGCTGACTACTGGAAGGAAGCTGTCCGTAGCGAGATGGATTCCATATTAGCTAATGGAACTTGGGAGGTTACTGATCATCCTTATGCGTGCAAACCTGTAGGATGCAAGTGGGTGTTCAATAAAAAGCTTAGACCCGATGGTACTATTGAAAAGTACAAGGCACGACTTGTGGCCAAGGGTTATACTCAGAAAGAAGGCGAAGACTTCTTTGATACATACTCACATGTAGCTCGACTGACCACTATTCGAGTACTACTTTCCTTGGTTGCCTCCTGTGGTCTTCTCGTTCATCAAATGGATGTTAAGACAGCTTTCCTAAATGGAGAGCTCGATGAGGAAATTTATATAGAGCAGCCTGATGGATTTGTAGTAGATGGTCAAGAAGGAAAGGTGTGTAAGTTGTTGAAGTTTTTGTATAGGCTTAAGCAAGCGCCTAAGCAGTGGCATGAGAAGTTTGAAAGAACTTTAACCGCTAAAGGCTTTGTTGTAAACGAAGCTGACAAGTGTGTATACTATCGCCATGGTGGGGGCGAGGGAGTTATTCTTTGTCTCTATGTCGATGACATATTGATATTTGGGACCAACTTTACTGCGATTAAGGAGGTCAAGGAGTTCCTATCTCGTTGTTTTGAGATGAAGGACTTGGGAGTATCTTATGTGATCTTAAACATCAAGCTGCTGAAGGATGACGATGGTGGGATTACATTGCTTCAGTCCCACTGATGTCTACGCACGCTTCTATTCCTGTAGACAGTGTTGGGCCTCCAAGAGCAGAGGTTTGTAGAACAGCAGCAAGTTTTCCCTTAAGTGGATCACCCAAGGTTTATCGAACTCAGGGAGGAAGAGGTCAAAGATATCCCTCTCAAGCAACCCTGCAATCACGATACAAGAAGTCTCGTGTGTCCCCAACACACCTAATACACTTGTCAATTGTATAGGTGCACTAGTTCGGCGAAGAGATAGTGAAATACAAGTGGTATGAATGAATATGAGCAGTAGTAACGGCGCCAGAAAATAGCTTGCCGGCGTGCAGTTGATGGTAGTAATATTGCGGAAGTAAAGATGCGGTAAAACGATAAATAAGCGATGATTGCAGTATTTGGAAACAAGGCCTAGGGATCATACTTTCACTAGTGGACACTCTCAGCATTGCAATCATAAAGGAATATAAATAAGCACTTCACTATGCTACTCTAAATTACTCTTTGGCAAGATAACGAACACTAATTCATCATGTAGGCAAACCTTAAAGATGTATTCCCAAGTACTAATAAACACCCCACGCCATCCTTTGTGAGCATTCATAGGAGGTACTAACACACCACAATTTCATAGAGACATCCAACTCAAATCATAACTCGGTGAATAAGTATTACGTGAAATATAGTCTAAGAGACCCACACGGTGCACACACTTGTCACCTTTACACACGTGGGACAAGGAGTCTCCGGAGATCACATAAGTAAAATCCACTTGAATAGCATAACGACATCTAGATTACAAACTCATCATATGGATCTCAATCATGTAAGGCAGCTCATGAGATCATTGTATTGAAGTACATAGGAGAGAGATTAACCACATAGCTACCGGTACAGCCCTTAGCCTCGATGGAGAACTACTCCCTCCTCATGGGAGACAGCAGCGGTGATGAAGATGGCGGTGGTGTTGATGGAGATGCCTTCCGGGGGCACTTCCCCGTCCCGGCGGCGTGCCGGAACAGAGACTTCTGTCCCCAAGATCTTGGCTTCGCAATGGCGGCGGCTCTGGAAGGTTTCTCGTACCGTGGCTTTTCCGTATCGAAGATTTAGGTCAGGGAGCTTTAAATAGGCGAAGAGGCGGAGTCGGAAGGGTTACGGGGGCGCCACACAATAGGGGGGCGCCCCCCCTTGGGCTGCGCCGCCCTACTGTCTGGTGGCCCTGTGGCTCTCCTCTGGTCCCTCCCGGGTGTTCTGGAAGCTTCGTGGAATTATAAGATGTTGGGCGTTGATTTCGTCCAATTTCGAGAATATTTCCTTACTAGGATTTCTGAAACCAAAAACAGCAGAAAACAGGAACTGGCACTTCGGCATCTCATCAATAGGTTAGTTCCGGAAAACGCATAATAATGACATATAATGTGTATAAAACATGTGAGTATCATCATAAAAGTAGCATGGAACATAAGAAATTATAGATACGTTTGAGACGTATCAAGCGTCCCCAAGCTTAGTTCCTACTCGCCCTCGAGTAGGTAAACGATAACAAGGATAATTTCTGAAGTGAAATGCTATCATAATCTTGATCAATACTATTGTAAAGCATATGAGATGAATGCAGAGATTCGAAGCAATGGTGAAGACAATGAATAAACAACTGAATCATATAGCAAAGACTTTTCATGAATAGTACTTTCAAGACAAGCATCAATAAGACTTGCATAAGAGTTACTCATAAAGCAATAAATTCAAAGTAAAGGCATTGAAGCAACACAAAGGAAGATATAAGTTTCAGCAGTTGCTTTCAACTTCAACATATATATCTCATGGCAACACAAAGTAATATAACAAGTGCAATAGGTAAACATGTAAGAATCAATGCACACAGTTGATACAAGTGTTTACTTCTAAGAAGGAATAGGTGAACTGACTCAACAATAAAGTAAAAGAATGGCCCGTCGCAGAGGGAATCATGGATTACTGTTTTTGTGCTAGAGATTTTATTTTGAAAACATAGAAACAATTTTGTCAACGGTAGTAATAAAGCATATGTGTTATGTATAAGACATCTTATAAGTTGCAAGCCTCATGCATAGATTACCAATAGTGCTCGCACCTTGTCCTAATTAGCTTGGATTAACATGGATTATCATTGCATAGCATATGTTTCAACCAAGTGTCACAAAGGGGTACCTCTATGCCGCCTGTACAAAGGTCTAAGGAGAAAGCCCGCATTGGATTTCTCGCTTTTGATTATTCTCAACTTAGACATCCATACCGGGACAACATAGACAACAGATAATGGACTCCTCTTTAATGCATAAGCATTCAACAACAGTTAATATTCTCATAAGAGATTGAGGATTAGTTGTCCAAACTGAAACTTCCACCATGAATCATGGCTTTAGTTAGCGGCCCAATGTTCTTCTCTAACAATATGCATACTCAAACCATATGATCATGAAAATCGCCCGTACTTCAGACAAGACGAACATGCATAGCAACTCACATGATATTCAACAAAGGTAATAGTTGGTGGCGTCCCCAGAAGCATGGTTATCGCTCAACAAGCAACTTATAAGAAATAAGATACATAAGCTACATATTCTTTACCACAATAGTTTTTAAGGCTATTTTCCCATGAGCTATATATTGCAAAGACAAGGAATGAAATTTTAAAGGTAGCACTCAAGCAATTTACTGTGGAATGGCAGAGAAATACCATGTAGTAGGTAGGTATGGTGGACACAAATGGCATAGTTTTTGGCTCAAGGATTTGGATGCACTAGAAGAATTCCCTCTCAATACAAGGCTAGGCTAGCAATGTTGTTTGAAGCAAACACAAGTATGAAACGGTGCAGCAAAACTCACATATGAACATATTGCAAGCATTATAAGACTTTACATCGTCTCCTTGTTGTTCAAACACCTTAACCAGAAAATATCTAGACTCTAGAGATCAATCATGCAAACCAAATTTTAACAAGCTCTATGTAGTTCTTCATTAATAGGTACAAGGTACATGATGCAAGAGCTTAAACATGATCTATATGAGCACAACAATTGCCAAGTATCAAATGATTCAAGACATTATACCAATTACCACATGAAGCATTTTCCGTTTTCAACCATATAACAATTAACGAAGCAGTTTAAACCTTCGCCATGAACATTAAAAGTAATGCTAAGAACACATGTGTTCATATGCAACAGCGGAGCGTGTCTCTCTCCCACACAAGCATGAATTTATTCAGATAATGAAAATAACAAAACGAAAATAAAAGCACACAGACGCTCCAAGTAAAGCACATAAGATGTGACGGAATAAAAATATAGTTTCACTAGAGGTGACCCGATAAGTTGTCGATGAAGAAGGGGATGCCTTGGGCATCCCCAAGCTTAGATGCTTGAGTCTTCTTGAAATATGCAGGGATGAACCACGGGGGCATCCCCAAGCTTAGACTTTTCACTCTTCTTGATCATATTGTATCATCCTCCTCTCTTGACCCTTGAAAACTTCCTCCACACCAAACTCAAAACAAACTCATTAGAGGGTTAGTGCATAATAAAAAATTCACATGTTCAGAGGTGACACAATCATTCTTAACACTTCGGACATTGCACAAAGCTACTTGGAAGTTAATGGAACAAAGAAATCCATCCAACACGACAAAAGAGGCAATGCGAAATAAAAGGCAGAATCTGTCAAAACAGAACAGTCCGTAAAGACGAATTTTTTTGAGGCACCAGACTTGCTCAGATGAAATTTCCCAAATTGAATGAAAGTTGCGTACATATCTGAGGATCACGCACGTAAATTGGAAGATTTTTCCGAGTTACCTACAGAGAGGCATATTGAAATTCGTGACAGCAAGAAATTTGTTTCTGCGCAGTAATCCAAATCTAGTATTGACTTTACTATCAAAGACTTTACTTGGCACAACAATGCAATAAAATAAAGATAAGGATAGGTTGCTACAGTAGTAACAAATTCCAAGACACAACAGAACAGTAGCAAAATAAAGACATGGGTTATCTCCCAAGAAGTGCTTTCTTTATAGCCATTAAGATGGGCTCAGCAGTTTTAATGATTCACTCGCAAGAAATAAGAGTTGAAGCAAAAGAGAGCATCAAGAAGCAAATTCAAAACAAATTTAAGCCTAACCCACTTCCTATGGAAAGGAATCTTGTAAATAAACAAGTCATGTAGGCATAATGCAACAAACATAGGAAAACTAGACAAGCGCAACTTCAAGATTTTCAGCATATAGAGAGGTGTTTTAGTAACATGAAAACTTCTACAACCATATTTTCATCTCTCATAATAACTTTCAGTAGCATCATGAGCAAACTCAACAATATAACTATCAAATGAAACATTCTTATCATGAGTCTCATGCATAAAATTATTACTCTCCACATAAGCATAATCAATTTTATTAGTTGTAGTGGGAGCAAATTCAACAAAGTAGCTATCATTATTATTCTCATCAAGTGTAGGAGACATAGTATAATCATAATAAAATTTACTCTCCATAGTAGGCGGCACCAAAAGACCACTATCATTATAATCATCATAAATAGGAGGCAAAGTATCATCAAAGAAAATTTTCTCCTCAATGCTTGGGGGACTAAAAATATCATGCTCATCAAAACCAGCTTCCCCAAGCTTAGAACTTTCTATAGCATTATCAACAATGGTGTTCAAAGCGTTCATACTAATATTACTACTAGCATGCAAATAAGGTTCCATAGGTTTTTTAATTTTCGTATCAAACAATCCATGTCTTAACTCAGGAAATAGAATAAGAAGCTCATTGTTTTCCATTATGCCTTACTAGTGTAAAACAAGAAACAAAAAGATGCAATTGCATGATCTAAAGGAAATAGCTTCGAGCACTCACAACGGCACCAGAAAATAACTTAGTTACCTGGGACCAGAGTATGAGTGCCTTTTACCTTACCTCCCCGGCAACGGCGCCAGAAAATAGCTGTTGACGTGGGAGTTGAAAATCTGTGTGGTGTAACTTTTCTTCGTTCCCCGGCAACGGCACCAGAAAATAGCTTGATGTCTACGCACGCTTCTATTCCTGTAGACAGTGTTGGGCCTCCAAGAGCAGAGGTTTGTAGAACAGCAGCAAGTTTTCCCTTAAGTGGATCACCCAAGGTTTATCGAACTCAGGGAGGAAGAGGTCAAAGATATCCCTCTCAAGCAACCCTGCAATCACGATACAAGAAGTCTCTTGTGTCCCCAACACACCTAATAAACTTGTCAGATGTATAGGTGCACTAGTTCGGCGAAGAGATAGTGAAATACAAGTGGTATGAATGAATATGGGCAGTAGTAACGGCGCCAGAAAATAGCTTACCGGCGTGCAGTTGATGGTAGTAATATTGCGGGAAGTAAAGATGCGATAGAAACGAGTAAATAAGCGATGATTGCGGTATTTGGAAACAAGGCCTAGGGATCATACTTTCACTAGTGGACACTCTCAACATTGCAATCATAAAGGAATATAAATAAGCACTTCACTATGCTACTGCGAATTACTCTTTGGCAAGATAACGAACACTAATTCATCATGTAGGCAAACCTTAAAGATGTATTCCCAAGTACTAATAAACACCCCACGCTGTCACTTGTGAGCATTCATAGGAGGTACTAACACACCACAATTTCATAGAGACATCCAACTCAAATCATAACTCGGTGAATAAGTATTCTGTGAAATATAGCCTAAGAGACCCACACGGTGCACATACTCGTCACCTTTACACACGTGGGACAAGGAGTCTCCGGAGATCACATAAGTAAAATCCACTTGAATAGCATAACGACATCTAGATTACAAACTCATCATATGGATCTCAATCATGTAAGGCAGCTCATGAGATCATTGTATTGAAGTACATAGGAGAGAGATTAACCACATAGCTACCGGTATAGCCCTTAGCCTCGATGGAGAACTACTCCCTCCTCATGGGAGACAGCAGCGGTGATGAAGATGGCGGTGGTGTTGATGGAGATGCCTTCCGGGGGCACTTCCCCGTCCCGGCGGCGTGCCGGAACAGAGACTTCTGTCCCCCAGATCTTGGCTTCGCAATGGCGGCAGCTCTGGAAGGTTTCTCGTACCGTGGCTTTTCCGTATCGAAGATTTAGGTCAGGGAGCTTTAAATAGGCGAAGAGGCGGAGTCGGAAGGGTTACGGGGGCGCCACACAATAGGGGGCGCCCCCCCTTGGGCCGCGCCGCCCTACTGTCTGGTGGCCCTGTGGCTCTCCTCTGGTCCCTCCCGGGTGTTCTGGAAGCTTCGTGGAATTATAAGATGCTGGGCGTTGATTTCGTCCAATTCCGAGAATATTTCCTTACTAGGATTTCGAAACCAAAAACAGCAGAAAACGAGGACCGACACTTCGGCATCTCGTCAATAGGTTAGTTCCGGAAAACGCATAATAATGACATATAATGTGTATAAAACATGTGAGTATCATCATAAAAGTAGCATGGAACATAAGAAATTATAGATACGTTTGAGACGTATCACCCACTATGTGGAAAAGATCCTGAGTCGCTTCGGGTATAGAGACTGCAAATCTTCTCCAACGCCTTATGATCTTAGTGTGATAATTCGTAAGAATAAAATAATTGCTAGAGATCAATTGCGATATTTGCAGATCATTGGCTCACTTATGTATTTAGCCAGCGCCACGAGGCCTGACATCTCCTTTGTTGTAAGTAAACTCAGCCATTTTGTGTCTAGACCTGAAGAAGTTTTGGCATGCTCTTGAGAGAGTTTTGCATTATTTGAAAGGCACTGCGAGTTATGGCATTCACTATACTAGGTATCCAAGGGTACTTGAGGGTTATAGTGATGCAAATTAGATATCTGATGTTGATGAGACTAAGGCCACAAGTGGTTATTCGTTTACACTTGGAGGTGGCGCTGTTTCCTGGAAGTCTTGCAAGCAGACCATCATTACAAGGTCAACTATGGAAGCAGAACTCGCAGCATTAGACACAACCACTGTTGAAACAGAGTGGCTTCGTGATCTCTTGATGGACTTACATGTGGTTGAGAAATCAATACCCGCTATTCCTATGAACTGTGGTAATCAAACTGTGATCGTCAAAGTAAACAGTTCTAAGGATAATATGAAGTCATCAAGGCATGTGAAGAGGAGACTGAAAACTGTCAGGAAAATGAGAAAGTCCGGAGTTATAGCGTTGGATTATATCCATACGTCTAGAAACCTGTCAGACCCCTTCACAAAGGGACTATCACGAAATGTGATAGAAAATGCATCAAGGGAGATGGGTATGAGACCCACACTATGAGCTGCCCACGGTGGTAACCCACTCTATGTGATCGGAGATCCCGTGAATTAGAGCTGGGAGACAAGCTGTTGGTCAGCTCGGAGGAGAGTATATATCCCTATAGCAATTTTACCACTTCGTAAGATGCAATACTCTCCTAATCTGCATGGCAGGTTGATAATTATCTTAATGTGTTCTAAGTGGCTTATTTTAGCAGAGATGTTGTCCTGTAGAATATCTTTTGAAGAACACACTTATATGAGTCTGATTGTTAAACGTCGCAATTTATGAGAGTTGGGTGCTCTCTAGTAAACTCATGAAAGGTCCTGGAGTATGACGTATAAGCTCCAAACCGCGAGGAAGCCTCGCGGCCGCCTAGTATCGGTCTAGGCTTTGTATGAAGTTAGTGGGCAGAAAACTTGTAGTTCAAGGCATAGTCCACTATCCAAGTTGCAATCTAGTGTAATATGAAGGTTTAAGTGGAAGTTCAACTTAACAGTCCCCACGACATACCGGTATATAAAACAATGTTCTGGAAACTTATTGATGAGATGTGCCAATGAGAGTTTGTGGGGGGTTGCTGGATTTTTTGGGCATTATATTTGGCATTTGGCCCATGGCCCATTATCAAATTCTGAAACTCACATGGCCATTCCAAAAATCAGTGGCAGCACTAGTGGGGGCCAAAGTTTAGTCCCACATTGCTAGTTGGAAGAGAGTTCGAGTGGTATATAAGGTGGGTTGTTCTAGTCCTAGTAAGTGAGTGAGAAGAGAGAGAGCCCTCGCGCACTCCTCCTCCTCCGCCACCCGCCTCGGCTCGACACGACGCGCCGCGGGTTGCGGGAATCTCGCTGAGCCGAGCTTCTGGATCGTGAACCCACGACCTTCCCGAACCGCACTATATAAGCGCGGACGCAAACCCTAGCCTGTACTAGATGCATACGCGACTACCTGCTTCCAGTTCATTGCGCCGCCGCTTTCGTCTTCCTCATCCCATCCGTCGGCGTGCACCGACTGCCGGGACAATAGGCCTCCGGAACCCTACCTCTCGTGAACCTGTACGGGTGAGGGGCAATCAGTTTTTTGGGAAGCGCTCCGGCGCGACTAATGACATCACGACGCCGTGATCGGACGACGAGTTCCTCCACACCGACAACTTCTTCCCGGACCTCAGCGACTTCTTCGGCAACCTCAACATGGGCGACAAAGACGCTGCTGCGAAGTATGTGATCTCGCTGTTTCTCTTTCAGTTTTTGTTAGAGTTTCTTCTTCTAGTTTCTGTGGTAGATACGATCGGTTTGTCTTGTTTAGATGTGATATGTTCATCTACCTTACTAGTCTGCACGATTGGTTTATTTGTTATTTTCATAGTCATGATTTATCAATTACTTGTACGGATTATTTCATATAGATATTTGTTTATATATTCAACACTTATGAATAATTTAATGTGTTGTGAACTTTTCATGTATTGTATTCGTTTTCTGCATGTGAAGTATTGTAAAAAAAATTGCATGATACGAAAGCTTGCATTTGTTAAAAAAAAAAAATTAGTTGCCTTGGTGCGGCCAGGCTTCGACAAATTTTTGGGTCCGCCTATGCATACAACTGATTGTCTTTAGTAGTGTATTTAGAACATAATGTTTGAATTATGTGGATGATAAAATGGCAAATATGTGCCACATAGAAGTATAGTGTCGCATAATATCAAGAAAGTCCTTTTTGGATAGCATTGTTCCTTATAAGTCATGTGCTTCGAACTATTGCCGATGAAAATAATGGAATATGCAAGTTTAAAATAAAATGAACCTCATTAGATTGACCAACAAGAATGCAAGTTTCTAAAAGCATTGGCATGTTGTTTGGAATACTTTCAAGATCAATCCAACCCCCATGATTATCCAGAGCGATAGCATGGTTGCCAATGTCCTGCTTGATGAAAATGTATGGATACGGCCACTATATGAAACTGACATGTCTTCCTGTTATGGATTGTGATGCGAAAGCATTAGGGATTTATGAATATGGCCAAGCTGCATGGGTAGGGGTGGAAATGGATCAGATGCGGATTTAATCGTGCCCTTCCCATATCTGTTTCCATATTTTCAAAACGAATACGGATGTTGTCGAATACGAATTCGAACCGGATGTTACTTGAATATGAATATGGATCGAATGATTTCTCAATTCGGATACGAATATAAGGAAATAATAGACTCATGTCTTATAATGAGCCAACAATAGAATTGTAGAGAGATAAATATACTGATATAATGCATAGTAGTTCCAAGGCCAATCACATAAAAGAACATTTGATCGATTTGTTAGCTTCTCTATGTTAGGTAATTGGCATATTGGGGTCGAAATACTAAAATTTTCTAACATAATTTTATTCGGATATGGATATTTCCATTTCCATATCCACATTTGCTTCAAAATTCAATACCATATTTGTATTTGTTTTTTAAAAAACGGATCCGGATATTTACCATATCCATTTTCATTGACATCCGGATTCGGATATTACCACTTCCATTTTTTATTTCTCAAATACGAATATCGGTTAATATGGACTATCCCTTACCAGTTTCCACCGCTATGCATGGGCCAAGTAGGCAAGTACTCCATCTTAGAAGGAGGAAGCGATCTGTTTGCTGATCGCCGATTCTTTAGTTGCTTCCCTTGTTTCTGTTAAAAAAAACAACAATTAGATGGGTAACCGATTACCAAAGCGCTCTTAGTGTCGTCCTAGGATTCATGCCACACAAAGAATTCGGATTACGGCCACTACATGAACTCCGACTACGACTCTCACCGGATGTCAGTTTCGAGACTTGAAGAAGCTAGTGCCGAATCACGCGGGAACTCGGAACCGTAGCAGCCGCTACAAAAGCACGGCCGCGCCCACGCTCCTCTCCACGAAATCAGCCAAAGAAATCGATCGAGCGAACGAACGAAAAATCCACGACATGGCGAGGGGCACGAGGGATCTCGTCGCTGCCCCGGCGACCTCGCTCGTCGTCCTGCTCCTTGTGCTCCTCATCATGCCAAGCGCCGCCGCCGCCGTCCCCAGCATCGACGCCACGCTGACGCGCCACCTCCCGCTGCCCCGCGGGCTGCTGCGCGGCCCGGAGAGCGTCGCCTTCGACGCCAAAGGCCAGGGCCCGTACAGCGGCGTCTCCGACGGCCGCGTCCTCAAGTGGAACGGCGACAAGCTCGGCTGGACGACGTACGCCTACGGCCCCGACTACAGCAGCGAGGAATGCACGGCGACCATCCTCCGCCCGGAGACCGCCACCGAGAGCCACTGCGGCCGCCCGCTCGGCCTGCGGTTCCATCTCAGGTCGGGGAACCTCTACATAGCTGACGCGTACAAGGGGCTCATGAGGGTCGGCCCCGGCGGCGGCAAGGCCACGGTGCTGGTCACCGAGGTTGACGGCGCGCCTCTCCGCTTTACCAACGGGGTCGACGTCGACCAGGTGACCGGCGAGGTCTACTTCACCGACAGCTCCATGACCTACCAGAGGTCGCAGCACGAGATGGTCACCAGAACCGGCGACTCTACGGGCCGCCTCATGAGGTACGACCCGCGGACGGGGAAGGTCGCCCTGCTCAAGACCGGCATCACTTACCCCAACGGCCTCGCCCTCAGCGCTGATAGAACGCACCTCGTGATCTCTTCGACCGGGCCATGCAAACTATTGAGGTACTGGATCAAGGGCGCCAAGGCCGGCGCCATGGAGCTATTCGCTAATCTGCCGGGGTATCCCGACAATGTGAGGCCCGACAAAAGAGGAGGATATTGGGTGGCGCTGCACCGTGAGAAGACGGAACTCCCCTTTGGCATCGATAGCCACCTGCTGGCCTTGAGGATCGGAGCCGATGGGAAGGTACTTGAGGAGATGCGGGGGCCAAAGAGCGTGAGGCCGACCGAGGTGGTGGAGAGGAAAGGCGGCCGACTCTTCATGGGATCCGTCGAACTTCCTTACGTGGCTGTAATCACACGCAAATAGATGCCAAGTTCAGGATTTTGTAGATTAAGAGCAGCTTTAGGATCAATTTAGGATATGTAGATTGAGACTTTTCGTAGGATAGGCCCCTTTTTACTGTTATATAGTAGTATGTTCTGCTTTCGTTTTTTCCTTCATTTACTTCATAACTGTATTTGTATTTTGAATCATTCAGATCAGAATATTTTGTCAGACGAGTTCTCTATCTAACGAACATTGAAGTGAGACGGGGCTCTTGTGGTGGTGCCATACCGCAAGGTGCTACCATCAGTACCCCCACCAGCATGCTGCAAAGCAGGCCACCTGCCGTATCGCCCAACTAAGACGTGCTAAGTGCTGTAGTTTAAAGGGGCAAAATTTAGTCTGAAGACAACAACCAACTGCAGTTTAAAGACTATAACAGTTCACAGTTCTGTTTCCACATAACATCCAACACACGAACTGCAGTTCAAAGACTACACCAGTTACGAGTATTGTTTCCACATAACATCCGCGACGCTAGAGTCTTAACTCTGAAGAGACACGAACTGAACAACCGCTAGAAGTTCTGTTTCCACATAACATTCTCGACACTAAAGGGGCAGCGGCAAACGCAGGACACAGTACAGGTACAGCAAGGTTCAATTAACTGTTGCAAACAGCAGACAAAACAGGGCACCCCTCCACCTTCTGGACATGGACGGACCAATAAACACCTTACAAACAGTCTCGCTGATCGGTAATTCCCTCTAGGAGAGCAGGGAAACCAGCGAGACGAACTCCGAGATCGCCCTGCCCTTACACTTCGTGTTGATGACGAAGTGCTCCGGGTACTTCCTCAGCAGCCCCAGCAGCCCGTACCATGGCCTACCCTTGGCTTCGATCGGCGACCAGTCCTCCGCCGTCAGGTACTTCCGCACCCTGGTGTGGTGCCACACGTTGCCAAACTGGTCGACAAGCTGCGAGTAGTCGAACAAGTTAGTGTGTGCTTACACACTGATCATAACTGTGTACAAACTAACTGTGATTGAAGAGAAGGGAGATAATCAGAAAAAGGGAACTGCAAGAATGGAGTTCTGAATTTACAAAAGGACAAATAAATGGCCAATCGTAACCAGAACAGCATTAGTAATGATAACAATGTAGTGAGATAGTGAAGATATCCCAGTCTGTAGCCACTAGGAATCAATCAAAGAGGTTTTTCAGATAGCTATAACAGGATATACTTGCAAGTGTTCCCCATTACTTGCAGAAGATTATGCAACTATCAGTAGAAAATCTTACATCACTAGTCACAACTCCACAAGTCCCAACTCACAAGATTCAGTGTGAAACATGCTCGGAGTGACAAGTGAGGGATGCTAGCAGACACTCATGCATTTTCACGGTAACAGTTTTTTAGCCTACAAGCTTAAAACTGCATGACTTCAAGGATATACATGATAGTTTTGACAAGTCGTCCTACGTACATCTATAGGCTCCAACTAATCTATTAGACAGGCAGGGATGCTAGCGCCTGACTTCTATCGCCAGATGGTATTCTCGGAATGTGCGCTTGCATATGTACGTTTGTGTTGTCACTCTTTTGAATCTATGTTGGTTATTACACTGTTGCAAATTCTAATAATATTCTATTTCACAAATTGAAATGTAATAATATGATCTATCCCTTCAATGTGTAAACAGAGGAAACTTCTTTTAGTAGATTTAACTTTTCTGGATTCAGTTGTTTCACACAACACAGTTTGGACTAATCAGGGGTAATAATGTAAAATAGTATAATTTAGCTTCAGCGTAGAACTTTGATAGAAAATATGCGTGTTTTCCATGACAAACCTCAGTATGGAGTTTTCTCATAGGCATCCATTCTCCAGGACCACAGAGGTCAGATAACACGGTTGCTACAGATGACACAACTTCCTTCTCTTCGGCTTGAAGGATTTGCTGGTTATCCATATCCCTATCAACCCGCATTCTTATTTCTGATCTATTGTCTGCACAAAACAGATGCCAGTTCAGGTCAGATCAAACAAACATTTTAATCCACATGGTAAAAATCAATGAGTTTGGTGTTTCAACGGACAGAACTCTAAACAAACAAAGGCAGGTACAGCTTCTGAAACTGAAGGTCCATAACTGGAAACAGGAACGAAGTTCACAAACAGCTTTTCAAACTTACTTACATTACACCATTTGCTGATTCATAGTTCTTGATAGTATGTCTGCTGCTATAGTGATAGAAATTGCCTAAGTAATTTACTTAATTTATCCCTAGAAACTAAGATTGAAAAACGTCAAGACATTCAGATTGGCACATCTTGATATGTATCTTTCAAGGTGCAAATATAACTGCATAACTGTTACTTTTTATCCCTAAAATGTAAAAAACGTAAGCGGTGCAGTTATATTTACACTGCAAGAGACGCATTCTGATGCGCCAGTTCAGAGACGAACAATAATGTTCTTACATAATGCCACTTGCAGTAGCAACTAATAATGATACGTTCACTTGCAGTAAACATATGAACCGAGTTCCTTAAGAGAGAGGAGTATAGAGATAAATATTTCCTATAACAGTACACTTGTGTTGAAATGTGTATTTTCTACATTTTTTCTGTCTCTAATATGTAATCTGTCTAATTGACATACCATCAATATCTTAGTTTTGTATCCATGAGTTACAATATGCAGCTACTGCAAGAAAAGGTACAGCTTAATTGAGTGACTAAACAAGCAAACACATCATCAACTCTACTTATCTTTCAGAAGAAAAACAAGTGTATGAAGAACTTCAATTATAGACAGTAAAAATGCAGAGCAGGATTACACATACCGCCTTCACCTAGTGCTCCTATTGGTTCAACATTGATTCGGTGGCCACCATAGATGTCGAAATCTCCAGGAGACTTCTTGGTTCTCTTCAGCTTCCCCTTCATTCCACTTTCACTGACACCATTCCCAATTTCACCACTATCTCGGCCATAATCTCCTTCAGAGAAGCGGTCATGGAAATCAGACACACGAGGGTGACCTGGCCGCACATAGGATGGCGGCATCTGTGCCGGAATAACAGGGGCTTGTTGAGCGGCGGCGGCGGCGAACGAGGCGAAGATAGACCTCGTGGGCAGGAGAAAGTAAAACTTCTTGTCTCCGATCTGAAGGAGGTCCTGTGAGTCAAGCTTGACAGGAGGGTTCCCGGGGAGGTGCAGGACACCCTCCACAAGGCAGCCGTTCTTGCCGATGACATCGAGGGCGAAGCGGCGGCGCTGGAAGTCATAGAAAATCCGCGCGTGGTGGCGCGAGATGTTCATCCCCCACCGAGGCTGGAGAGATCCACATCCACTGTGGATTTCTTGCTGTTGCGGCCCAGCATGATCGAGTAGGTCTGCATGTAGTACTCGAAATCCTCACCCTGCAGCTTCGCGAACCCTGCCTCCACTTCGCCATCACCGGCCGCAGATCCGGCAGCAGCACCGACGGCGGACTTCACGTGAGGCATACGGGATTCAGTTGAACCTGATCGAACCACGAAGCAAAGAAATCGGCAGTTAGCTGGACGGGAACCAAAAGATCCAGATTTTGATTGCTCACTGCCGCAGCAGAGAAAGAAAGGATCGCCGATTACCAAAGAACTCCAAGAACAGCGCACGCGTCAGGCTAGGGTTTCCTTACCCCAGCAAAAGAGGAAATTAATCAAGGATAATCATGTGGCAGTGGGTAGTTGTCCTTGCTTTATGCGCCGTCAGCCCGGGGAATTGCGGGGAAGAAAATACCAACTAGTAAATGAGGAAGGGCGTATTTGAGGAGACAAATCAGTGAGGAAGAATAAGAGACAGGGGCGGACTTCTTCTTTAGATGATGATGAGGAAGAACACAAGGGACATGGAAATGCCAGAATTTTAATTGGTACACCATCGCCTATTTCACTGATCAAAGTGCTCGCAAGAATATACAATCTGGGTAGTTTCTTGGAACAGGGAGCGATATTTTGGTGGACAACCATGGAGAGTCTTTTGTCCCCATCTGGGGCAGAAAAAAAGTGTTGGCGCCCCTATATTTTGGATCTGTAAAATCGTTTTACAGCCTCTAAATCTCGGATTTCTGCAAATTTAAACTAGCGGAGTATATTTATACAAACTAGCTGAATGATTATGCATTGCCATAAAAATATACATATATTAATTGAAACACGGTTTAGTTTTGCCGGCAAGTGACTAAAAATGACAAAATTTAACTCTAGCGCTGAAGTTTACACACAAAAAAAATTTGACAAGGACATGAATACGGCCACAAGATGAAACTATTAGGGCATGTTCAATGGAGGACGCCTATTGATGACCCACAAGTATAGGGGATCGCAACAGTCTTCGAGGGAAGTATTACCCAATTTATTGATTCGACACAAGGGGAGACAAATAATACTTGAAAGCCTTAACAGCGGAGTTGTCAATTCAGACGCACACTGGAAACAGACTTGCTCGCAAGAGTTTATCGTAGTAACAGTTTTATAGTAATAGCGAGTAGTGAAATAACAGCAGCGAGTAACAACGACGAGCAGTAGTGATTTTAGTAAACAACAGGATTAAAAATACGTAGGCACGGGGACGGATTAACGAGCGTTGCATGGATGAGAGAAACTCATGTAACAATCATAGCAGGGCATTTTGCGAGATAATAATAAAACGGTGTCCAAGTACTAATCAATCAATAGGCATGTGTTCCAATTATAGTCGTACGTGCTCGCAATGAGAAACTTGCACAACATCTTTTGTCC
>NW_025901177.1:0-17233 GCF_022539505.1 Lolium rigidum | reverse complement strand
GTATGCCCCATTTCAGATTTACATTATTTGCTAGCCTCTGTTTATGCTGTAGTACATCCTTAAGTGAATGTGATGCATCAATTTGCATATGTACGAACTTTTTACGGGCGATTTCTATCACATATGTATTTCATTGCACATGTATCGCACATGTCCATCGATTAGGTGCCCCCGAGCCGATCTGCCGGGTGACTCGCGATATCGGCTGCTGGTTAGCCAAGGCACTACGATGTGAACGTCGGCTCTGTTAGGAACAATGTAGATTTCTTCCAGCGCATCAGCCAGAACGCAAACCCATTGCCCATTGGATCAACGTTGCACCCGAGCGAGAATGAATGGTGAGGATAATTTTGGCCGATTGCTTGGAATCGGCCTCCATGTTGCTTGCTCGATGAAGGTTTTGCAATGCTCCTCCATAAATCCTTGGGGCCGATCACCTGTATCGGCATCGCCACGTCTGTCCATACATGTTGTTCTTGTTACACGGTCAGACCGGTGGATAAAACCAGCCTAACCCCGTCTTTTGTCACGTCGATACGCTCGCAGTCGTCCAAATTGATGCCTGAGAGTGGCTTGATGGCGTGTATTTCACACGTTCGTTGGGCAACCCCAAGAGGAAGGTATGATGCGCACAGCAGCAAGTTTTCCCTCAGAAAGAAACCAAGGTTTATCGAACCAGGAGGAGCCAAGAAGCACGTTGAAGGTTGATGGCGGCGGGATGTAGTGCGGCGCAACACCGGAGATTCCGGCGCCAACGTGGAACCTGCACAACACAACCAAACTACTTTGCCCCAACGAAACGGTGAGGTTGTCAATCTCACCGGCTTGCTGTAACAAAGGATTAACCGTATTGTGTGGAAGATGATTGTTTGCGAGAGAAAACGAGTAAAACAAGTATTGCGGTAGATTGTATTTCGAGTAAAGAGAATTGGACCGGGGTCCACGGTTCACTAGAGGTGTCTCTCCCATAAGACGAACGAGCATGTTGGGTGAACAAATTACGGTTGGGCAATTGACAAATAAAGAGAGCATGACAATGCACATACATATCATGATGAGTATAGTGAGATTTAATTGGGCATTACGACAAAGTACATAGACCGCCATCCAAGCTGCATCTATGCCTAAAAAGTCCACCTTCGAGGTTATCATCCGAACCCCCTCCGGTATTAAGTTGCAAAACAACGGACAATTGCATTAAGTATGGTGCGTAATGTAATCAACAACTACATCCTTAGACATAGCATCAATGTTTTATCCCTAGTGGCAACGAGCACAACACAACCTTAGAACTTTACATCACTTGTCCCGAGTGTCAATGCGAGGCATGAACCCACTATCGAGCATAAGTACTCCCTCTTGGAGTTAAAAGCATCTACTTGGCCAGAGCATCTACTAATAACGGAGAGCATGCAAGATCATAAACAACACATAAGCATAACTTTGATAATCAACATAACAAGTATTCTCTATTCATCGGATCCCAACAAACGCAACATATAGAATTACATATAGATGATCTTGATCATGATAGGCAGCTCACAAGATCCGACAATGATAGCACAATGGGGAGAAGACAACCATCTAGCTACTGCTATGGACCCATAGTCCGAGGGGTAGACTACTCACTCATCACTCCGGAGGCGACCATGGCGGTGTAGAGTCCTCCGGGAGATGAATCCCCTCTCCGGCGGGGTGCCGGAGGCGATCTCCGGGATCCCCGAGATGGGATCGGCGGCGGCTAGCGTCTCGGTAATGTTTTCCGTATCGTGGCTCTCGATGCTGGGGGTTTCGTCACGGAGGCTATTTGTAGGCGGAAGGGCAAGTCAAGAGGCGGCACGGGGGGCCCAAACCACGGGCCGGCGCGGCCGGGGGTGGGGCCGCGCCGCCCTAGGGTTTGGCGCCCCGTGGCCCCTCTTCGTCTCTCCTTCGGACTTCTGGAAGCTTCGTGAGAAAATAGGCCTCTGGGCTTTTATTTCGTCCAATTCCGAGAATGTTTCTTTACTAGGATTTCTGAAACCAAAAACAGCGAGAAAACGACAAGCGGCACTTCGGCATCTTGTTAATAGGTTAGTTCCGAGAAAATGCACGAATATGACATAAAGTGTGCATAAAACATGTAGATAACATCAATAATGTGGCATGGAACACAAGAAATTATCGATACGTTGGAGACGTATCGGCATCCCCAAGCTTAGTTACTGCTCGTCCCGAGCGAGTAAAACGATAACAAAGATAATTTCTGGAGTGACATGCCATCATAAACTTGATCATATTATTTGTAAAGCATATGTAGTGAATGCAGCGATCAAAACAATGTGTATGACATGAGTAAACAAGTGAATCATAAAGCAAAGACTTTTCATGAATAGCATTTCAAGACAAGCATCAATAAGTCTTGCATAAGAGTTAACTCATAAAGCAATAATTCAAAGTAAAGGTATTGAAGCAATCACAAAAGAAGATTAAGTTTCAGCGGTTGCTTTCAACTTGTAACATGTATATCTCATGGATATTGTCAACATAGAGTAATATAATAAGTGCAATAAGCAAGTATGTAAGAATCAATGCACAGTTCACACAAGTGTTTGCTTTTTGAGGTGGAGAGAAATAGGTGAAGCTGACTCAACATTGAAAGTAAAAGAATGGTCCTCATAGAGGAAAAGCATCGATTGCTATATTTGTGCTAGAGCTTTGATTTTGAAAACATGAAACAATTTTGTCAACGGTAGTAATAAAGCATATGCATCATGTAAATTATATCTTATAAGTTGCAAACCTCATGCATAGTGTACTAATAGTGCTCGCACCTTGTCCTAATTAGCTTGGACTACCTGGATTATCACCGCAATACATATGCTTTAACCAAGTATCACAAAGGGGTACCTCTATGCCGCCTGTACAAAGGTCTAAGGAGAAAGCTCGCATTTGGATTTCTCGCTTTTGATTATTCTCAACTTAGACATCCATACGGGACAACATAGACAACGAGATAATGGACTCCTCTTTTAATGCTTTAAGCATTCAACAACAATTAATTCTTTTCTCATTAGAGATTTGAGGATGTTTGTCCAAAACTGAAACTTCCACCATGGAACATGGCTTTAGTTAGCGGCCCAATGTTCTTCTCTCACAATATGCATGCTCAAACCATTCAACTCGGTGTAGATCGCCCTTACTTCGGACAAGACGAACATGCATAGCAACTCACATGAAATTCAACAATGAGTTGATGGCGTTCCCCGATAAACATGGTTATCGCACAACAAGCAACTTAATAAGAGATAAAGTGCATAATTACATATTCAATACCACAATAGTTTTTAAGCTATTTGTCCCATGAGCTATATATTGCAAAAGTGAATGATGGAATTTTAAAGGTAGCACTCAAGCAATTTACTTTGGAATGGCTAGAAAATACCATGTAGTAGGTAGGTATGGTGGACACAAATGGCATAGTGGTTGGCTCAAGTATTTTGGATGCATGAGAAGTATTCCCTCTCGATACAAGGTTTAGGCTAGCAAGGTTATTTGAGGCAAACACAAGGATGAACTAGTACAGCAAAACTCACATAAAAGACATATTGAAAGCATTATAATACTCTATACCGTCTTCCTTGTTGTTCAAACTCAAAACTAGAAATTATCTAGACCTTAGAGAAACCAAATATGCAAACCAAATTTTAGCATGCTCTATGTATTTCTTCATTAATGGGTGCAAAGCATATGATGCAAGAGCTTAAACATGAGCACAACAATTGCCAAGTATCACATTACCCAAAACATTTATAGCAATTACTACATGTATCATTTTCCAATTCCAACCATATAACAATTTAACGAAGGAGAAACTTCGCCATGAATACTATGAGTAGAAACCAAGGACATATTTGTCCATAAGCTACAGCGGAGTGTGTATCTCTCCCATAAAGTGAATGCTAGGATCCATTTTATTCAAACAAAACAAAAACAAAAACAAAACGACGCTCCAAGAAAAAGCACATAAGATGTGGCCGAATAAAAATGTAGTTTCGGGGAGGAACCTGATAATTTGTTGATGAAGAAGGGGATGCCTTGGGCATCCCCAAGCTTAGACAGCTTGAGTCTTCTTGATATATGCAGGGGTGAACCACCGGGTGCATCCCCAAGCTTAGAGCTTTCACTCTCCTTGATCATGTTGCATCATACTCCTCTCTTGATCCTTGAAAACTTCCTCCACACCAAACTCGAAACAACTCATTAGAGGGTTAGTGCACAATATAAATTGACATATTCAGAGGTGACACACTCATTCTTAACACTTCTGGACATTGCATAATGCTACTGGACATTAGTGGATCAAAGAAATTCATCCAAC
Source organism: Lolium rigidum (assembly GCF_022539505.1). NCBI lineage: Eukaryota > Viridiplantae > Streptophyta > Magnoliopsida > Poales > Poaceae > Lolium > Lolium rigidum. Next base: position 12,876 of record NW_025901177.1, on the reverse strand, counting down.
ATAGCGAAAGAGGCAATGCGAAATAAAAGGCAGAATCTGTCAAAACAGAACAGTTCGTATTGACGAATTTTAAAATGGCACCAGACTTGCTCAAATGAAAATGCTCAAATTGAATGAAAGTTGCGTACATATCTGAGGATCATGCACGTAAATTGGCATAATTTTCTGAGCTTCCTGCAGGGCAGTGGGCTCAGATTCGTGACAGCAAAGAAATCTGGAACTGCGCAGTAATCCAAATCTAGTACTTACTTTTCTATCAACGGCTTAACTTGGCACAACAAAACTCAAAACTAAGATAAGGAGAGGTTGCTACAGTAGTAAACAACTTCCAAGACACAAAATAAAAACAAAGTACTGTAGCAAAATAACACATGGGTTATCTCCCAAGAAGTTCTTTCTTTATAGCCATTAAGATGGGCTCAGCAGTTTTAATGATGCACTCGCAAGAAATAGTATTTGAAGCAAAAGAGAGCATCAAGAGGCAAATTCAAAACAAATTTAAGTCTAACATGCTTCCTATGCATAGGAATCTTGTAAATAAACAAGTTCATGAAGAGCAAAGTAACAAGCATAGGAAGATAATACAAGTGTAGCTTCAAAAATTTCAGCACATAGAGAGGCATTTTGGTAACATGAAAATTTCTACAACCATATTTTCCTCTCTCATAATAACTTTCAGTAGTAACATGAGCAAACTCAACAATATAACTATCACATAAAGCATTCTTATCATGAGTCTCATGCATAAAATTATTACTCTCCACATAAGCATAATCAATTTTATTAGTTGTAGTGGGAGCAAATTCAACAAAGTAGCTATCATTATTATTCTCATCAAGTGTAGGAGGCATAGTATAATCACAACAAAATTTACTCTCCATAGTAGGTGGCATCAAAAGACCACTATCATTATCATCACAAATAGGAGGCAAAGTATCATACAAGAAAATTTTCTCCTCAATGCTTGGGAGACTAAAAATATCATGCAAACCAGCTTCCCCAAGCTTAGAACTTTCTATATCATTAGCAACAATGGTATTCAAAGTGTTCATGCTAATATGTTCCATGGGTTTTTAATTTTCGCATCAAACCATCCATGTCTTAAATCAGGAAATAGAATAAGAAGCTCATTGTTGTCCATTATGCCAAACTAGTGTAATCATGCAACTTAGTATTCTCAACAATACCCATTTAGCAGTAGTAAATAGAGCAAACTAGATAAAGTAAATGCAAGTAAACTAAATTTTTTTGTGTTTTTGATATAGCAAACAAGATAGCAAATAAAGTAAAACTAGCAACTAATTTTTTTGTATTTTGATTTAGTGCAGCAAACAAAGTAGTAAATAAAACAAAGCAAGACAAAAACAAAGTAAAGAGATTGAGAAGTGGAGACTCCCCTTGCGGTGTGTCTTGATCTCCCGGCAACGGCGCCGAGAAAAGAGCTTGATGGCGTGTATTTCACACGTTCGTTGGGCAACCCCAAGAGGAAGGTATGATGCGCACAGCAGCAAGTTTTCCCTCGAAAGAAACCAAGGTTTATCGAACCAGGAGGAGCCAAGAAGCACGTTGAAGGTTGATGGCGGCGGGATGTAGTGCGGCGCAACACCGGAGATTCCGGCGCCAACGTGGAACTGCACAACACAACCAAACTACTTTGCCCCAACGAAACGGTGAGGTTGTCAATCTCACCGGCTTGCTGTAACAAAGGATTAACCGTATTGTGTGGAAGATGATTGTTTGCGGAGAAAACGAGTAAAACAAGTATTGCGATAGATTGTATTTCGGTAAAGAGAATTGGACCGGGGTCCACGAGTTCACTAGAGGTGTCTCTCCCATAAGACGAACGAGCATGTTGGGTGAACAAATTACAGTTGGGCAATTGACAAATAAAGAGAGCATGACAATGCACATACATATCATGATGAGTATAGTGAGATTTAATTGGGCATTACGACAAAGTACATAGACCGCCATCCAACTGCATCTATGCCTAAAAAGTCCACCTTCAGGGTTATCATCCGAACCCCCTCCGGTATTAAGTTGCAAAACAACGAGACAATTGCATTAAGTATGGTGCGTAATGTAATCAACAACTACATCCTTAGACATAGCATCAATGTTTTATCCCTAGTGGCAACGGCACAACACAACCTTAGAACTTTCACGTCATTCGTCCCGGGTGTCAATGCGGGCATGAACCCACTATCGAGCATAAGTACTCCCTCTTGGAGTTAAAAGCATCTACTTGGCCGGAGCATCTACTAATAACGGAGAGCATGCAAGATCATAAACAACACATAAGCATAACTTTGATAATCAACATAACAAGTATTCTCTATTCATCGGATCCCAACAAACGCAACATATAGAATTACATATAGATGATCTTGATCATGATAGGCAGCTCACAAGATCCAGACAATGATAGCACAATGGGGAGAAGACAACCATCTAGCTACTTGCTATGGACCCATAGTCCGGGGGTAGACTACTCACTCATCACTCCGGAGGCGACCATGGCGGTGTAGAGTCCTCCGGGAGATGAATCCCCTCTCCGGCGGGGTGCCGGAGGCGATCTCCGAGGATCCCCGAGATGGGATCGGCGGCGACTGCGTCTCAGTAATGTTTTCCGTATCGTGGCTCTCGGTACTGGGGGTTTCGTCACGGAGGCTATTTGTAGGCGGAAGGGCAAGTCAAGAGGCGGCACGGGGGGCCCAAACCACAGGCCGGCGCGGCCAGGGGTGGGGCCGCGCCGCCCTAGGGTTTGGCGCCCCTGTGGCCCCTCTTCGTCTCTCCTTCGGACTTCTGGAAGCTTCGTGAGAAAATAGGCCTCTGGGCTTTTATTTCGTCCAATTCCGAGAATATTTCTTTACTAGGATTTCTGAAACCAAAAACAGCAGAAAACGACAAGCGGCACTTCGGCATCTTGTTAATAGGTTAGTTCCAGAAAATGCACGAATATGACATAAAGTGTGCATAAAACATGTAGATAACATCAATAATGTGGCATGGAACACAAGAAATTATCGATACGTTGGAGACGTATCATGGCTCTTGGCCTGATGTCTCCCAGACGTTCATGCCAGCCGTTGAAATCTCGGCTGAATCATCTGCGTGGACGACTTCTACTTCATCTCCATCCCACTGTATTAGGCATTGGTGCATCGTGGATGGAATGCAACGATTGGCGTGGATCCAATCTCTCCCTAGTAGGACAGCATAGGAACTCTTGCTGTCGACAATAAAGAACGTCGTAGGAACAGTTTTCCTTCCTACGGTCATATCCACGTTCAGAACACCTTGTGCGTCAGATGCTTGGCCGTTGAAATTGCTCAGTGTCACATTGGTCTTGATCAGATCCGAGCTAGAGCGTCCCAACCGACGTAGCATGGAGTATGGCATAATGTTAACCGCCGCTCCGGTGTCCACCAACATCTTGTTGACAGGCTGCCCATTGATGTAACCTCGCAAGTACAGGGCCTTCAGATGCCTGTAGCTTCTCTCTCGTGGCTTCTCAAAGATGACCGGCCGTGGGCCGCAGTCAAGTTGTGCCACGGGTGCTTCGTCTAATCCTGGAGCACTAAACTCCGTTGGAAGGATGAAGACCATGTTTGTGCCAGCCGATGTCTCATCATCGGCTTTCATTTGTCTGGGGCGCCACTCTTTACTTTGTGGCCGACCTTCTTCGTCCAGGGTTCGCTGAATTTTAGCGGCCGGATCGAGGCCGCGCCTTCCTCAACGTGTGCAGGTATAACCTTTCGGCTTCCTCCAACCCACGTAGACGGCCGAGCACGCTTCGCTTTTGGGAACGGCTGAGCCCATCAGGGCACCACCTTGGCCGATGATACTTGTCTTCTTCTTCCTCATCGTCCTCTAGTTCCTCGAGATCTTCCACCCGAGCGGACTCAGCATGCTTGTTCCGAGGCGGGAGAGGCCCTAGACATTTGAACATGGACACGTTAGCTGCATCCTTCTTCTTATGTTTACATTCTGGGCAGTTGCCGATTATAGGCAATCGGCTCATTCCTGAATCCCAGCAGTGTCTGAAGAAGGGGCAGTCCCAGTGCCTATCCACGTCGTCTTGCTCCCTCGACTTTTCCTTGGCGTGGCGCTCATATCGCTCCTCGTCGCGATCATGCCGACGACGTCTCCTGTCGTCCCTAGCCAGACGATATTTTTCATCATCGTCGTTGTATCGCCGGCGTTGGTCGTATTGACCCACATACTTGTTGAGGAGGTGATCAGAGAGAGGTCGGCTGATATCTTACGTTCCTCACTTCTCCCTACGTGATGTAGCGCTTGCCATTGTGGCGGAGCCGATCGCGTGGAGCGGCTTCCTCTGTGTCCTTGCTATGAGAGCAGCTGCCCTCATCTCCGTCCTTACCGAGTGGTGCCCGAGGTCCTACCATGTTGATATTGCACGATAAATCTGGGCTGGCACCCTCCATGGTAAGTATACTCCACCATGTTAACGGCGGGGAAGGGGTGTGTGTCGACCTTCATGGCGTGCTTGGCTGAAAATTAGCCGCCCTTGCTCTATCGCCATTTGGACCTGTTGACGCCACACCCTGCGGTCGTTGGTGGCGTGGGTGAACGTGTTATGCCATTTGCGGTATGGCTTTCCGTTCAGCTCTTGCACCGTGGGGATCTTGTGGCCTTCGGGTAACTTTAGGCTGCTTCTCCTTGAGTAAGAGATCGAAAATCTGCTCAGCTTTGGTCACGTCGAAGTCAAACCCTTTTGGAGGACCTTGTGGCTTAACCCACTTACGGGACACGGGGCTTGCCCCCGAGTCCATTCAGCCCTTGCTACCTCTTGATCTCCCGCGAGCACCTTCATCTTCATCTGCCTCAACCGGGACCACCGCCCGCTTGAATTTATCCTGGTAAACATCCGGGTGGCGCTGTTCATATGTCGGCAGCTTCGCACCATGTGCGCCGGTGAAGGGTAGTACGCTTGGGAGGCCACGTCCTTGATCGATGATGAGAGACCCACCACCGCCAACTCGATCGCTTCTTTTCACTTACATGAACCGAATAGCATCGGTTCCTAACGGTCTGAAGCGCCGGACGTATTACGCCACTTGTTTCCCACGCTTCTGTCGTACTTGTGCTAGATCGGCAATGCCAGCCTCGGAAGCCTCCGAGTGATACTGCACGTGGAACTGTTCTTCCAAGCTGCTTCCAAGTCCGGATTGAGTTTGGTGGCAGCGATGTGTACCACCCGAGCCGATCTGTGAGGGACCGTGCGAAGAACCTCACACGCAGCTCGTCCGATGCTTGAGATCGTGCCCGAGCTGTGCCAAATATCGGCTCACATGCTCGATGGAGCTGGAACCATCCGATCCACTAAACTTTGTGAAGTCGGGGAGCCGATATTTGGGTGGTAGCGGGATCAATTCGTACTCGTTGGGGTACGGCTTGGTATAGCCGATTGTCCTCCTTTTCGGCATCATGCCGGACCGGTCTTTCGAATTGTACAAATCTGATCCGCGGTGATGGCTGAAGGCGTCGAACCACGAAGATTCGCCGGGGTGGCATACTTAGCCAGCCATGCTTGCTTTTCCAGCTCTGAGCCAAGCTGCAGGAGCTGAGCTGCGGAGGTTTGTCGGAGTGGCGTACTTTGCTAGCCACGTACGCTTCTCAAGATCCGTTCCCGACGTTCCTCCTGTTGTTCCGAAGTCCCTGCTTGTTGCATCCTGGTTCGAGAGTGCCCGATTCTTCGCGATCCAGCACGTATGCGCACGTGTATCCGTGGGGGATCTCCTTGGGTGCCTCATGTAAGAATTGGTAGTCACTAGGGTCACCACCAATCTTGTAGACGGCGTATGCCGATGGATTCGGCACTTCGGTGCTTGCCAACGCGAACGGCGGTCGTGGACGGGACCGGAGTGGCATCTCTCCTTGGTAAGTCCCCGAGCTGGTCTGAGGGAGAATGCTGATGACTCATGATTTCCTGGATCACACGCGGAGCGACACGCTCCAAAGTGTTCACCGAGGCTCTCGGAGAATGGCGGTGCGGCGAATGAGCCACCATGAAGTTGATCTCTGACGCAGCGACCTTGTGCGTTCTTCGACGGGGAGGACAGGTCCACTCCATCGAGCGCGCCTTCAGGTGAGAACCCTTTCCACCGATGCCATGGGAGCGGGTTACGTGGAAAGAGCCGATGAGGTCGGCTTCGAGGACTGCTTTGATCTCGTCATGCTTCTTCTTGAGCTCCTCAGTCAGATCCTCGTACTTGACCGGAGTGCCTTCCGCCATCTCGGATGCAGATGGCGATGCGGTGGATGTCTAAGATTGTCCCACCGGGCGTGCCAGAATGTGTTGCGGTCAGAAACCCACCGGCGGGCAGCGACGGGCAACACCGTAGAGCCGGGAATCTCCCAGGACTGCGGCTGGCCACTGGTCCCTCCGAGCGACGGCCCGCAAAGCCTTACGCACACACGTCCGATGCTTGATGCAAGGGCGTGCCACCTGACCTATACCGGTCGGGAAGGTGTTGGATGATGCCTCGCTTAGTTTCCTGCATGGCATACACGTAAACGTTAAATACGAGCCTCGATCGGCTCTCGGGTTGTCCTGTGAATCGGCTCAAAGAGCCGATCCACCCATGATACGTACGAGGTGTACGATCGGATGGTGGTCCTGCTTGATCAAGATAAAGCTAAAGCGACCTACTACGATTTGGGGTTTTCACCGCATAATCGGAACATCCTACTCGTGATCGAGCACAGCGGCCACGCACGGTGATCGTAAACCGACCCTAGACAAGGTCTAAAAACCAACACGAAGTTGACCTCGGAACATCACTGTCTAGGGCTAGCAAACTACACCCTACGCGCCACTCGGATCCTTCGACCCGTTTGTAAGGCCTAACAATGCGGATATTAAACTAATCCTTGAAGAACAAGGAGCAATCATAACGGATCGGATCTACTAAACAATGATCAAGCGGGGTGCCGCCCTTACACCCGTGACGGGTGTAAAGGCGGCTAGATGCCTAAGGGTTGCACGACGATAGCATATGATACGAAGAACAATGCTAACCCTAAAACATCTATGATAACTACGTTGCTCGCCATCAAAAAGGCTTCAGTACGAGCAACGCATGAATGACAAATAAACGTGTGCTGCCTAGATCGCAAGATGCGATCTAGGAAGCATGGTGCTTACCCGGAAGAAACCCTCGAGACGGGGGAGTTGGCGATGCACCGAGATTGGTTTGTGGTGAACGTTGGTTGTTGTTTATTTCATAAACCCTAGATACATATTTATAGTCCGGGGGACTTTCTAATTCAGGCATGCACCTAACCGTGCACGGATAAAACTCTAACTTCTAAATTAAGATGCGATCTACTATAAAACAGATACACGGGCAATTTAGCCCAACTTCTTCGTGTCAGGCCGCTTCAGAGATCCTCCACGCGTATATTCTTCAAGCCCATCTCACTTACGGCCCATCTCCTGATTTGGCCAAAATCTGGTGATAACAACCCCATTGTGACACTTGGTTAAAACATGTGTATTGCGATGATCCGGTAGTCCAAGCTAATTAGGACAAGGTGCGGGCACTATTATATACTATGCATGAGGCTTGCAACTTGTAAGATATAATTTACATAACTCATATGCTTTATTACTACCGTTGACAAAATTGTTTCATGTTTTCAAAATAAAAGCTCTAGCACAAATATAGCAATTGATGCTTTCCTCTTTGAAGGACCATTCTTTTTACTTTTATGTTGAGTCGGTTCACCTATTTCTCTCCACCTCAAGAAGCAAACACTTGTGTGAGCTGTGCATTGATTCCTACATACTTGCATATTGCAATTGTTATATTACTCTATGTTGACAATTATCCATGAGATATACATGTTACAAGTTGAAAGCAACCGCTGAAACTTAATCTTCCTTTGTGTTGCTTCAATACCTTTACTTTGATTTATTGCTTTATGAGTTAACTCTTATGCAAGACTTATTGATGCTTGTCTTGAAGTACTATTCATGAAAAGTCTTTTCTTTATGATTCAGTTGTTTACTCATGTCATTACCATTGTTTTGATCGCTGCATTCATTACATATGCTTACAATAGTATGATCAAGGTTATGATGGCATGTCACTCCAGAAATTATCTTTGTTATCGTTTACCTGCTCGGGACGAGCGAGAACTAAGCTTGGGGATGCTGATACGTCTCCGACGTATCGATAATTTCTTATGTTCCATGCTACATTATTGATGATATCTACATGTTTTATACACATTATATGTCGTATTTATGCATTTTCCGGCACTAACCTATTAACGAGATGCCTGAAGAGCCGATTCTTTGTTTTCTCTGCTGTTTTTGGTTTAGAAATCCTAGTAAAGAAATATTCTCGGAATTGGACGAAATCAACGCCCAGGGTCCTATTTTGCCACGAAGCTTCCAGAAGACCGAAGGAGAGTCGAAGTGGGGCCATGAGGTGGCCAGACACCAGGGCGGCGCGGCCCAGGCCCTGGCCCTGGCCGCGCCGGCCTGTCGTCTGGGACCCTCGTGACGCCCCTTTACCTGCCCTTCCGCCTACAAATAGCCTCCGTCGCGAAACCCCCAGTACCGAGAGCCACGATACGGAAAACCTTACTGAGACACCGCCGCCGCCAATCCCATCTCGGGGGATTCGGAGATCTCCTCCGGCACCCTGCTGGAGAGGGGATTCATCTCCGGAGGACTCTTCACCGCCATGGTCGCCTCCGGAGTGATGAGTGAGTAGTTCACCCCTGGACTATGGGTCCATAGCGAGTAGCTAGATGGTTGTCTTCTCCTCATTGTGCTTCATTGTCGGATCTTGTGAGCTGCCTAACATGATCAAGATCATCTATCCGTAATTCTATATGTTGTGTTTGTCGGGATCCGATGGATAGAGAATACTATGTTATGTTAATTATCAAGTTATTACCTATGTGTTGTTTATGATCTTGCATGCTCTCCGTTATTAGTAGAGGCTCGGCCAAGTTTTTGCTCTTAACTCCAAGAGGGAGTATTTATGCTCGATAGTGGGTTCATGCCTCCATTAAATCTGGGACGATGACGAGAAAGTTCTAAGGTTGTGGATGTGTTGTTGCCACTAGGGATAAAACATTGGTGCTATGTCTAAGGATGTAGTTATTGATTACATTACGCACCATACTTAATGCAATTGTCCGTTGTTTTGCAACTTAATACTTGGAAGGGGTTCGGATGATAACCTGAAGGTGGACTTTTTAGGCATAGATGCATGTCTGGATAGCGGTCTATGTACTTTGTCGTAATTCCCAATTAAATCTCACTATATTTATCATGTCATGTATGTGCATTGTTATGCCCTCTCTATTTGTCAATTGCCCGACTGTAATTTGTTCACCCAACATGCTTTTATCTTATGGGAGAGACACCTCTAGTGAACTGTGGACCCCGGCTTGGGAGTAGCGATTAATCGTTAACTGCTCGGCCGGCTTGGGAGTAGCGATTAATCAGAATTCGGACGATTAACTGATTTAATCGGTCGGCTATTAATCGGTGCAACCTACATAAATTAGCTCTTAAAACAATTTATATAATAAAAATAATAGTATATGAGCCTCTATATGTCTCTCCCTACTTCTCTAATGCCTCAAATCTTAGAAAAATATTGTAAATCAACTTTATTGGGGAGGGGTAGCGCCTGTATTAGCGATATGCATTGAAAATATTGTAACTTTTTTGACCAAGTGTGGTAATTAATCGGGAAAATACCTAGTAATCGGACTTTCGGACTGATTAATCGGGCTAAAGGATTAACACAAGAGATTAATGGTAATCGACACGGTCAAGCCCCTAGTAGCGATTAATCGGCCTAGTAATCGTCGAATCGGCCTAGTTTTTGAACAGTGGTTTCAGGTAATTTTGCGCGCTTTGCACTAGGAGTAGAAGCATTGCCAACACCAATTATTTTACCATTGATAGTAGGAGGTGCAGCAACATGTGAATCATTAGCATTGCTAGTGGTGGTAATAGTCCAAACTTTAGCTACATTTTTCTCTTTAGCTAGTTTTTCATTTTCTTCTCTATCCCACCTAGCACGCAGTTCAGCCATTAATCTTATATTATCATTAATTCTAACTTGGATGGCATTTGCTGTAGTAACAATTTTATTTTCAATATCCCTATTAGGCATAACTTTCGATTTCAAAAGATCAACATCAGAGGCAAGACTATCAACCTTAGAAGCAAGAATATCAATTTTATTGACCTTTTCCTCAACAGATTTGTTAAAGGCAGTTTGTGTACTAATAAATTCTTTAAGCATAGCTTCAAGTCCAGGGGTGTATTCCTATTATTGTTGTAAGAATTCCCATAAGAATTAGCATAACCGTTACCATTATTATAAGGATATGGCCTATAGTTATTACTAGAATTGTTCCGATAAGCATTGTTGTTGAAATTATTATTTTTAATGAAGTTCACATCAACATGTTCTTCTTGGGCAACCAATGAAGCTAACGGAACATTATTAGGATCAACATTAGTCCTACCATTAACAAGCATAGACATAATAGCATCAACCTTATCATTCAAGGAAGAGGATTCTTCAACAGAATTTACCTTCTTACCTTGTGGAGCTCTTTCTGTGTGCCATTCAGAGTAATTAACCATCATATTATCAAGGAGCTTTGTTGCTTCACCAAGAGTGATGGACATAAAGGTACCTCCAGCAGCTGAATCCAATAAATTCCGCGAAGAAAAATTTAGTCCTGCAGAGAAGGTTTGGATGATCATCCAAGTAGTCAGTCCATGGGTTGGGCAATTTTTAACCAAAGATTTCATTCTTTCCCAAGCTTGAGCAACATGTTCATTATCCAATTGTTTAAAATTCATTATGCTATTCCTCAAAGATATAATTTTAGCAGGGGGATAATATCTACCAATAAAAGCATCCTTGCATTTAGTCCAGGAATCAATACTATTCTTAGGCAGAGATAGCAACCAATCTTTAGCTCTTCCTCTTAATGAGAAAGGAAACAATTTTAATTTTATAATGTCACCATCTACATCTTTATACTTTTGCATTTCACATAGTTCAACAAAATTATTGAGATGGGCAGACAGTATCATCGGAACTAACACTGCAGAAAATTGCTCTCGCATAACAAGATTAAGTAAAGCAGGTTTAATTTCAAAGAATTCTGCTGTAGTAGCAGGTGGAGCAATAGGTGTGCATAGGAAATCATTATTATTTGTGCTAGTGAAGTCACACAACTTAGTATTTTCAGGGGTAGCCATTTTAGCGAGTAGTAAATAAAACAAACTAGATAAAGTAAATGCAAGTAACTAATTTTTTTGTGTTTTTGATATAGAGTGCAAGACAAGTAAATAAAGTAAAACTAGCAACTAATTTTTTTGTGTTTTGATATAAGTGCAGCAAACAAAGTAGTAAATAAAATAAAGCAAGACAAAAACAAAGTAAAGAGGTTGAGAAGTGGAGACTCCCCTTGCAGCGTGTCTTGATCTCCCCGGCAATGGCGCCAGAAAATATGCTTGATGGCGTGTATTTCACACGTTCGTTGGGAACCCCAAGAGAAAGGTATGATGCGCACAGCAGCAAGTTTTCCCTCAGAAAGAAACCAAGGTTTATCGAACCAGGAGGAGCCAAGAAGCACGTTGAAGGTTGATGGCCGCGGGATGTAGTGCGGCGCAACACCGAAGATTCCGGCGCCAACGTGGAACCTGCACAACACAACCAAAGTACTTTGCCCCAACGAAACAGAGTGAGGTTGTCAATCTCACCGGCTTGCTGTAACAAAGGATTAACCGTATTGTGTGGAAGATGATTGTTTACAGAGAAAACGAGTAAAAACAAGTATTGCAGCAGATTTGTATTTCAGTATTAAAAGAATGGACCGGGGTCCACGAGTTCACTACAGGTGTCTCTCCCATAAGATAAAAGCATGTTGGGTGAACAAATTACGGTCGGGCAATTGAAAAATAGAGAGGGCATAACAATGCACATACATGTCATGATAAGTACAGTGAGATTTAATTGGGCATTACGACAAAGTACATAGACCGCCATCCAAGCTGCATCTATGCCTAAAAAGTCCACCTTCGAGGTTATCATCCGAACCCCCTCCAGTATTAAGTTGCTAACAACAGACAATTGCATTAAGTATGGTGCGTAATGTAATCAACAACTACATCCTCGGACATAGCGCCAATGTTTTATCCCTAGTGGCAACAGCACAACACAACCTTAGAACTTTCTGTCACTGTCCCAGGTGTCAATGCAGGCATGAACCCACTATCGAGCATAAATACTCCCTCTTGGAGTTAAGAGCAAAAACTTGGCCAGAGCCTATGCAAGATCATAAACAACACATATGTAATAACTTGATAATTAACATAACATGGTATTCTCTATCCATCGGATCCCGACAAACACAACATATAGCATTACAGATAGATGATCTTGATCATGTTAGGCAGCTCACAAGATCCAACAATGAAGCACAATGAGGAGAAGACAACCATCTAGCTACGCTATGGACCCATAGTCCAGGGGTGAACTACTCACTCATCACTCCGGAGGCGACCATGGCTGCGTAGAGTCCTCCGGGAGATGAATCCCCTCTCCGGCAGGGTGCCGGAGGAGATCTCCAGAATCCCCCGAGATGGGATTGGCGGCGGCGGCGTCTCTGGAAGGTTTTCCGTATCGTGGTTTTTCGCATCAGGGGTTTCGCGATGGAGGCTTTAAGTAGGCGGAAGGGCAGAGTCGGAGGGCTGACGAGGGGCCCACACCATAGGGCGGCGCGGGCCCCCCCTCGGCCGCGCGGCCCTATGGTGGCGGCGCCTCGTCGCCCCACTTCGTATCCCTTTCGGTATTC
>NW_025901176.1:0-33509 GCF_022539505.1 Lolium rigidum | reverse complement strand
CCCACTGGGTTAAAAACCATACTCGTGTGACAGCACCTGGTGAATGATGGAATTTTAAAGGTAGCACTCAAGCAATTTACTTTGGAATGGCGGATAAATACCATGTGGTAGGTAGGTATGGTGGACACAAATGGCATAGTGGTTGGCTCAAGGATTTTGGATGCATGAGAAGTATTCCCTCTCGATACAAGGTTTAGGCTAGCAAGGTTATTTGAAACAAACACAAGGATGAACGGTGTAGCAAAACTCACATAAAAGACATATTGTAAACATTATAAGACTCTACACCGTCTTCCTTGTTGTTCAAAACTCAATACTAGATATTATCTAGACTCTAGAGAAACCAAATATGCAAACCAAATTAGCAAGCTCTAAGTGTTTCTTCATTAATGGGTGCAAAGTATATGATACAAGAGCTTAAACATGAGCACAACAATTTCCAAGTATCAAATTATCCAAGAAATTTTAGAGTTACTACATGTAGTATTTTCCAATTCCAACCATATAACAATTTAACGAAGAAGAAACTTCGCCATGAATACTATGAGTAGAGCCTAAGGACATACTTGTCCATATGCTACAGCGGAGCGTGTCTCTCTCCCACAAAGTGAATGCTAGGATCCATTTTATTCAAACAAAACAAAAACAAAAACAAACCGACGCTCCAAGCAAAGTGCATAAGATGTGACGGAATAAAAATAAAGTTTCAGGGGAGGAACCTGATAATGTTGTCGATGAAGAAGGGGATGCCTCGGGCATCCCCAAGCTTAGACGCTTGAGTCTTCTTAGAATATGCAGGGGTGAACCACCGGGGCATCCCCAAGCTTAGAGCTTTCACTCTCCTTGATCATATTGCATCATACTCCTCTCTTGATCCTTGAAAACTTCCTCCACACCAAACTCGAAACAACTCATTAGAGGGTTAGTGCACAATAAAAATTAACATGTTCAGAGGTGACACAATCATTCTTAACACTTCTGGACATTGCATAAAGCTACTGGACATTAATGGATCAAAGAAATTCATCCAACATAGCAAAAGAGGCAATGCGAAATAAAAGGCAGAATCTGTCAAAACAGAACAGTCCGTAAAGATGGATTTTATTAGGCCACCAGACTTGCTCAAATGAAAATGCCCAAATTTAATGAAAGTTGCGTACATATCTGAGGATCATGCACGTAAATTGGCTTAATTTTCTGAGCTACCTACAGGGAGGTAGACCCAGATTCGTGACAGCAAAGAAATTTGAAACTGCGCAGTAATCCAAATCTAGTACTTACTTTACTATCAAAGACTTTACTTGGCACAACAAAACATAAAACTAAGATAAGGAGAGGTTGCTACAGTAGTAAACAACTTCCAAGACTCAAATATAAAACAAAAATACTGTAGTAAAAACATGGGTTGTCTCCCATAAGCGCTTTTCTTTAACGCCTTTCAGCTAGGCGCATAAAGTGTATATCAAGTAACATCGGGAGACGAAGCATCAACATCATAATTTGTTCTAATAATAGAATCATAAGGTAACTTCATTCTCTTTCTAGGGAAGTGTTCCATACCTTTCTTGAGAGGAAATTGATATTTAATATTACCTTCCTTCATATCAATAGTAGCACAACCGGTTCGAAGAAAAGGTCTTCCCAATATAATGGGGCAAGATGCATTGCATTCAATATCCAAGACAACAAAATCAACGGGGACAAGGTTATTGTTAACCATAATATGAACATTATCAACTCTCCCCAACGGTTTGTTTTTAGCATTATCAGCGAGATTAACATCCAGATAACAGTTTTTCAATGGTGGCAAGTCAAGCATATCATAGACTTTTTTAGGCATAACAGAAATACTTGCACCAAGATCACATAAAGCATTACAATCAAAATCTTTGACCCTCATTTTAATGATGGGCTCCCAACCATCCTCTAGCTTTCTAGGAATAGAAGTTTCAAGTTTTAGTTTCTCTTCTCTAGCTTTTATGAGAGCATTTGTAATATGTTTTGTGAAAGCCAAGTTTACAGCGCTAGCATTGGGACTCTTAGCAAGTTTTTGTAAGAACTTTATAACTTCAGAGATGTGGCAATCATCAAAATCTAAATCATTACAATCTAAAGCAATGGGATTATCATCCCCAAGGTTGGAAAAAATTTCAGCAGTTTTATCACAGGCAGTTTCAGCAGTTTTAGCAGTTTTAGGTAATTTTGCGCGCTTTGCACTAGGAGTGGAAACATTGCCAACACCAATTATTTTACCATTAATAGTAGGAGGTGCAGCAACATGTGAATCATTAGCATTGCTAGTGGTGGTAATAGTCCAAACTTTAGCTACATTTTTCTCTTTAGCTAGTTTTTCATTTTCTTCTCTATCCCACCTAGCACTGCAGTTCAGCCATTAATCTTATATTCTCATTAATTCTAACTTGGATGGCATTTGCTGTAGTAACAATTTTATTTTCAATATCCCTATTAGGCATAACTTTCGATTTCAAAAGATCAACATCGGAGGCAAGACTATCAACTCTAGAAGCAAGAATATCAATTTTATTGAGCTTTTCCTCAACAGATTTGTTAAAGGCAGTTTGTGTACTAATAAATTCTTTAAGCATAGCTTCAAGTCCAGGGGTGTATTCCTATTATTGTTGTAAGAATTCCCATAAGAATTAGCATAACCGTTACCATTATTATAAGGATAT
Organism: Lolium rigidum; assembly: GCF_022539505.1. Classification (NCBI taxonomy): domain Eukaryota; kingdom Viridiplantae; phylum Streptophyta; class Magnoliopsida; order Poales; family Poaceae; genus Lolium; species Lolium rigidum. The sequence continues at coordinate 30,816 of NW_025901176.1, read as the reverse complement.
GGCCTATAGTTATTACTAGAATTGTTCCGATAAGCATTGTTGTTGAAATTATTATTTTTAATGAAGTTTACATCAACATGTTCTTCTTGGGCAACCAATGAAGCTAATGGAACATTATTAGGATCAACATTAGTCCTATCATTCACAAGCATAGACATAATAGCATCAACCTTATCATTCAAGGAAGAGGATTCTTCAACAAAATTTACCTTCTTACCTTGTGGAGCTCTTTCCGTGTGCCATTCGGAGTAATTAATCATCATATTATCAAGAAGCTTTGTTGCTTCACCAAGAGTGATGGACATAAAGGTACCTCCAGCAGCTGAATCCAATAAATTCCGCGAAGAAAAATTTAGTCCTGCATAGAAGGTTTGGATGATCATCCAAGTAGTCGATCCATGGGTTGGACAATTTTTAACCAAAGATTTCATTCTTTCCCAAGCTAGAGCAACATGTTCATTATCCAATTGTTTAAAATTCATTATGCTACTCCTCAAAGATATAATTTTAGCAGGGGGATAATATCTACCAATAAAAGCATCCTTGCATTTAGTCCATGAATCAATACTATTCTTATGCGAGAGATAGCAACCAATCTTTAGCTCTTCCTCTTAATGAGAAAGGAAACAATTTTAATTTTATAATGTCACCATCTACATCTTTATACTTTTGCATTTCACATAGTTCAACAAAATTATTGAGATGGGCAGCAGCATCATCGGAACTAACACCGGAAAATTGCTCTCGCATAACAAGATTCGAGTAAAGCAGGTTTAATTTCAAAGAATTCTGCTGTAGTAGCAGGTGGAGCAATAGGTGTGCATAGGAAATCATTATTATTTGTGCTAGTGAAGTCACACAACTTAGTATTTTCAGGGGTGGCCATTTTAGCAGTAGTAAATAAAGCAAACTAGATAAAGTAAATGCAAGTAAACTAATTTTTTTGTGTTTTTGATATAGAATGCAAGACAGTAAATAAAGTAAAGCTAGCAACTAATTTTTTTGTGTTTTGATATAAGTGCAGCAAACAAAGTAGTAAATAAAATAAAGCAAGACAAAAACAAAGTAAAGAGATTGAGAAGTGGAGACTCCCCTTGCAGCGTGTCTTGATCTCCCCGGCAACGGCGCCAGAAAATATGCTTGATGGCGTGTATTTCACACGTTCGTTGGGAACCCCAAGAGGAAGGTATGATGCGCACAGCAGCAAGTTTTCCCTCAGAAAGAAACCAAGGTTTATCGAACCAGGAGGATCCAAGAAGCACGTTGAAGGTTGATGGCGGCGGGATGTAGTGCGGCGCAACACCGGAGATTCCGGCGCCAACGTGGAACCCGCACAACACAACCAAAGTACTTTGCCCCAACGAAACAGATGAGGTTGTCAATCTCACCGGCTTGCTGTAACAAAGGATTAACCGTATTGTGTGGAAGATGATTGTTTGCAGAGAAAACAGTAAAAACAAGTATTGCAGCAGATTTGTATTTCAGTATTAAAGAATGGACCGGGGTCCACAGTTCACTAGAGGTGTCTCTCCTATAAGATAAAAGCATGTTGGGTGAACAAATTACAGTCGGGCAATTGACAAATAGAGAGGGCATAACAATGCACATACATGTCATGATAAGTACAGTGAGATTTAATTGGTCATTACGACAAAGTACATAGACCGCCATCCAACTGCATCTATGCCTAAAAAGTCCACCTTCGGGTTATCGTCCGAACCCCCTCCAGTATTAAGTTGCTAAACAACAGACAATTGCATTAAGTATGGTGCGTAATGTAATCAACAACTACATCCTCGGACATAGCGCCAATGTTTTATCCCTAGTGGCAACGAGCACAACACAACCTTAGAACTTTCTGTCACTTGTCCCGGTGTCAATGCGGGCATGAACCCACTATCGAGCATAAATACTCCCTCTTGGAGTTAAGAGCAAAAACTTGGCCGAGCCTCTACTAATAACGGAGAGCATGCAAGATCATAAACAACACATATGTAATAACTTGATAATTAACATAACATGGTATTCTCTATCCATCGGATCCCGACAAACACAACATATAGTATTACGGATAGATGATCTTGATCATGTTAGGCAGCTCACAAGATCCAACAATGAAGCACAATGAGGAGAAGACAACCATCTAGCTACTGCTATGGACCCATAGTCCAGGGGTGAACTACTCACTCATCACTCCGGAGGCGACCATGGCGGTGTAGAGTCCTCCGGGAGATGAATCCCCTCTCCGGCAGGGTGCTGGAGGAGATCTCCAGAATCCCCCGAGATGGGATTGGCGACGGCGGCGTCTCTGGAAGGTTTTCCGTATCGTGGTTTTCCGCATCAGGGGTTTCGCGACGGAGGCTTTAAGTAGGCGGAAGGGCAGAGTCGGAGGGCTGACGAGGGGCCCACACCATAGGGCGGCGCGGGCCCCCTCTGGTCGCGCGGCCCTATGGTGGCGGCGCCTCGTCGCCCCACTTCGTATCCCTTTCGGTCTTCTGGAAGCTTCGTGGCAAAATAGGAGCCTCGGGTCTTGATTTCGTCCAATTCCGAGAATATTTCGTTACTAGGATTTCTGAAACCAAAAACAGCGAGAAAACAAGCAATCGGCTCTTCGGCATCTTGTTAATAGGTTAGTTCCAGAAAATGCACGAATATGACATAAAGTGTGCATAAAACATGTAGGTATCATCAATAATATGGCATGGAACATAAGAAATTATCGATACGTCGGAGACGTATCATTGCACGTGAGCAGGAGCTGGGTTCTGTCTCTCTCGGCCCCAAATTGGCATTATTAAGAGCACCTTTTTCCCCTCTTTCTCTCTGTCCTTTTCACCAAAATAGTATCAAATCTAGAGAAGCTTGCATTTCTGTATTTCTTCAATTATTTGTGTCTTTTGGCCCTCGTTGTTTGCCCAATATGGCAGCAAATCTAGTACTCCCTCTGGTCCATATGTATGTAGTTAAATCTAGAAGCAAATCTTCAGGGTAATGAACGATAAATTCACAGTCATAGTAAATAGAGAAAACAAAGACCAACAAAATATAGTAGAATAGGGATAGATAATAGGGATCCCTCCCTAGATAATAAGCTGCATACACAGCAGCCAACATAGTAACGAGGTTCGAGATTCTTGACAAGCACCATCATATTAACAACATAACAACAAGGGATCCCTAGCTAACAACAAAGGGATCCCAACAACAAAATGGGAGGCAGCAGCAGACACGTCTAGGACTCCGCCTACCCTATCTGGCTCTCCCTCCACTTGTTGTTGCAGCTCCCCTTGGGAGCCTTGGGCTTGAGCGGAGGCATGCGCCCGGCGGAGATCTCCACCCGCTGCATGCTGCGGAGGTGCATGCCGAGCGCCCCGTGCTTGGCGCGGAAGGAGTAGACGTTCACCGTCGTGCCGACCTTGGGGAAGGTGTTGCTGATGTTCTCGGCATGCGTGACGAGGCAGTTGAAGTCCGTGGCGCCGAGTCTCCTGGTGCAGAAGGGGCACCTGTACACACCCTTGGCGAAGTAGGAGATGTACTGGCCGACCTACAGCCTCCGCAGCACCTAGCGAGTCTTGACGTCCTCCTCCTCGTCGTCGCTGCCGACGTCGCTGCCAGACATCTGATCCATATCAACCAGAAACTATGAGTGAATGAGTTGCAACGATGACGAACGTGCATGATAACAAAGTTAGGAAAAACAGAGTCAGCCTCAGTTAGAGTGGGCATGATTATATATCTACAGGGAAGGTGTAAGCGAACCAAAGCTCATGCACAACAGATTTGTACATAGCAATGGTTCGCTGAACCCTCCCTGCAAAAATTTGTGCCCAACGATTCATCATAGGCAAAGAAACAGATTCCAGATCTGAACTTGAACACATTCCAGATTATTTGCAAAATTAAACGGTTGATATCTTTTGATTAGTGCATAAAATAACTGATTGAGATCCCATGATTACTTGCATAAATTAACCGATTGAGATCCAATTATTACTTGCATAAATTAACCGAACGGCCGAACCCCAAATCTTAAAGGAAATCAGGAAGTGATCAAAACAAAATGGAATAAAATCGGCGCAAATATTAGCCCAATACTCATCCATCTACAGATCCATCTACACCAGCAAAAATAGGGTTCAAAAAGGAATGGGGAAACAAAAAAGAAAGCAAACCGTAGTTACCTCATTCCATGGGTCCTCTAGGAAGGTGTCGTAGGGGTTCGGGGGCCGGACGTACGGCACCGGCTCATAGGGGTCAAATCTCGGCGGGATCTGACTGCCACCGGCGGCAGCAGCCTCCGATGCACCGGCGGCGGCGGCGGCGACGTCCGTTGAGGGGACGGTGTCGAAGAGGGAGGCGTCGCGCTTGGAGCCGACGGCGCCGTCGACGATGGGATTGGCATTCTCCTTGTCCATCTCGCCGGCGAGAGGAGAGGGAGAGGGAGAGGGTTTTTTGCTTGGGAGCTTTGGAGAAGATGATGGGACGTGAGAGAGGCGTCGTTGCGTGGGCGAGTGAGAGTGACAGAGATAGTGGGAGGAGGCGTCTATAAAGGCGAGGGGTGGTTAATGCGACCCGCGCCCTACGCGTCCACCGCTGCACGTCTGCACGGCTTGGACTTCTGCAATGCGACACGCGTCCACGATTGCACGTCTTCAACTTCTGCACCGCGACCCGCGTCTACGCGTCAACAATTGCACGTCTTCCATTTCTGCACCGCAACACGCGTCCTCGAGTCTAACCCTGGAAATTTAGATATACTCAGATATAACCTCGAGTCATATACCAGCATTTTTTGTGTGCTCAGTTTTCCCCTTGAGTGCTAATACTGGCTAGTGCAATATGCTCAGTTTTACCCTCAAGTGGCTGGTCAACAGACAGTCAACAAATGGGATTAACTAGTTAAATGAGTCATTTAATGTGCAAAAAATTCCGAAAAATAGTGGCACATACTCATGGAGTCTTTACCACAAATTGCCAGTTCTCAAAACATAGATAAGTCATAGATAAATCAAGTTTTACCACAAATTGCCACTTCTCAAAGGCCTTCTCAAATCACCTAGTAGCTATGAAGGTGCATGGTTTTCCACAATAAGCCCTTCCCAAAACAGCTTTCCCCAAAACATACTTTGTGTAAATGAGGGCACAATTCTCACACTCATGTATATTTGTATTGCAAATAGTTTGAGGTAGGCCAAGATGGGTTTCATTGTACAAAACACGCATTTTCCATTTTTTAAATCTCATATTTGAATCCCTTAGTCTGTTTATTATACGGGTGCCCTTGGTTTCTTGATACTACTCGGTTTTGCCCTCTCCCTCCACAAATTCTCGCGGACGTGCAACATTGCTCCGATTGGTCTAGCCCATTTCACGCGGATCGTGCCCGCCGACCGTTGATCGTATGATTTAACGGGCGGGATAACCCCTCTCTCTCTCGTCGGCGGTTACCTTCCACTCTCTAAGTATGCTAAAGGGCGGTTTTCTCGTATTCATTTTCACGCGCTAAAAATTATAAACTCTTTTAGGCATTACTTTTCACGAAAAAAATAATAAACCATCACCGATTTGTTGTAGCCATTAATTTTCACGAAAAAATAATAAACCATCACCGATTTGTTGTAGCCATTAATTTTCACGCAAAAAATAATAAACCATCACCGATTTGTTGTAGCCATTAATTTTCACGCAAAAAATGATAAACCATCACCGATTTGTTGTAGCCATTAATTTTCACGCAAAAAATGATAAACCATCACCGATTTGTTGTAGCCATTAATTTTCACGCAAAAAATGATAAACCATCACCGATTTGTTGTATCCATTACTTTTCACGCAAAAATCCCTTTTCGGAAGGTCGAAAAAACCTAACTTGTTACAAAAGCTGGTTTCGATGAGACCTAACCAAATTTGGCATACATGATGCCATATCTATAACAACAAGGAATATCTAAAAGGGAAAGTTTCACAAAATTTCAAATTTAGGGCGAAAATGATGCCATACATTATGCCATAACTTGTTACCAAATCTGAAAATCAATTGGGGATTATAAAGGGAAATAAAAAGTTCGAAAAATGTAAAAACGAAACAATCTATCTATCTATGTATATAAGATCAGATGTATGAAATTTGAGGTCATTTAGAGAATGTAGAAAAATCACCTTGTTAGAAAAGCTGGTTTCAGTGAGACGAAACGGCATGCGTTTAAGCAAAGTGATTTTTTCGAACATCTCCAAATGACCCCAAATTTGCCATACATGATGCCATACGTGTAACAACAAGGAACCCTATCTAAAAAGTGTCAAAAAAGTTTGCCCAACCGTATATCTCTATCAAAAAGAACCTCACCATGGCGCTAGTATAATTTTGGGCTTAGTTATAAGGGTCCCTAGTTACAAACTTTCGTTACCTAACCTTCAACACGAAACTTGTTTCAAATCACTTTTGGCGTACAAGAAACAAATCCCACCTTCATTCGAGCACCACAGCCTCCAAACGATGCCGATGCCGATATCGGCATGGTCAGAATGACTATGCTCGCCGCCACTGCTAGGTCACCGTCGGGATGCACCGTCAATCCCATCCCCTCATTCGATCACTGACACACCAGAGATACCGCCGAGGCCAATGCCGAACGTACATGATGATGCCAATGCCGAACATGCATGCACGCCGCTGTGGGCACGGCCACGCCGCCCCGTTATGTTGGACGCCACGGACCACCGCGAGGTCTTTCCCTTCGCCACCACACTCTGCTAGCACCCATCTATACACGCCAGAAAGGAGAGACACTAGTTTTCTCTACATTGCTCGCGTTCGTGTCCGACACGGTCAGTCAAAGTTTTGAGGTAGTCGTCGATGTCGTCGACCATTTCTTCTCTTCTTTGCATGGTTAAACGCGTCTAGTTCATATCTATCTAATGCGTCCGGTCTCGCCTCATGCGGTTCTTTGTGGACGTCGATCTCATCTCGGCACCCCGCAGGCCACCTCCTCCGTGCCATCGTTGTAGAGCTCCGTTTAAAAATATATTCCTACCCGTGTATTGCCCATTGTATCAGCGCCATGGCCCACTTGTCATTCGATATACCGAAGCCCCACTCGTGCGCGTTTTGGTCAGGGATACACCGATGCTTACGGTCAAACAAAGATGGATGGTCTGACGTGTCTTTGCGGGCTCTACGTGGCCCCACTAGTCAGAAGATAACGGTCAACCGTCGGGCAACCGGCCGTTACATCACGTGTGATGGTTTAAGACAAAGGCTTGGGTAAAACTGAGGAAAAACTAAGGAGCTGGGGTGTAACACCCCAAATTTCAAAACAAAGAGAAAATTAATTTCCTTTTTCCAAAAATGAGAACCAACAAAAACTTTTCTTACATAGAGTGCTATGCATAGTGCTCCTACCTACTACTTGTGTTTTTGCCATGATAAGTGTTAGTATGCTTATGTGATAAACCCTAAAACCCTAAAATGATCAAGAGAAGATCACGAACCAAATAAAATTAAAAGAGAAAGAAATCAAATAAGAAAAAAACCTAAACCCTAACCTTGTCAAAAATCATTTGGATCTTTTTTGAGAAACTTGAATTAAAGAAAAAGCCATATGTGGGCCTATAGCTCTAATATATAAATCTTGAACCCTACCTTTTCCTGTTTGGCTAAATGGTGGTGAACCATTGCAAAAATTATTAAAACCTAAACCACAACCCCTTGTCATCAATCTTTGAGAAATAAAATAAAAAGGAAAAATCTTATTTAAGAAAGAGGCATCTGTGCCTATGGCTATTTTTGTAAAGCTTTACCCTAGGCCTTTCTACTTTATTTAGAGGATTGGAAAACCTTCACAAACCTTATCTAGTACTTCTCAAACACAATCCAAAGTGAAACAAAAGATTTTGAAAAGAAAGTAATAATGCCATAGAGGCATATGAGAGCAAAATATCAAATTTGTGAAATTGAGGATCTTGACCCTAAGACTTGTAGTGAATGGTTGGATCACTCCTATATACCATTTCAACACTCAACAACATCAATTGGGTCAAGCCTAGTCAAACTAAAAATCAAATGCAACATATGCATAGAGGCATATGTGGCACATAGTCATAATACTCAATTCTTGCCCTATGACTTTAAACCTTACCCAAATTATGTGAAACCATCTCTCAACATAATATAACACTAAATTGACCCTAACCCATGCCCAAGTAAAGCAATGGGAACAATTTACAAGTTTAATGAAATTTGACACATCACCTCTTATGTGTTATGGCCATTTTTGCAAATCTTTGAACAAGACCATTTGAAATAGTTTCAATGGTTTGAAAATGTTTCTAAACTAATAAGAATCACATTAGAGTCAAGAAAAGTCAAATCAAATGGAGAGAAATCAAATAGTGAGAAAATTCCATTTTCACTCACATACACATTTAGCCAATTTTGCAAATCTTGACCTAGACACCCCCATTGCCTAAAAATGGTTTGAACCTTTGTCCCCACACAATCTAACATCAAATAAACCTCACCCTTGTCAAAGTGAGGCCAAGAAAAATAAAAGAATAAATAGTTAGAAATTCACAAAACCCTCACATATGGTTTATGCCATTTTTCCAAATATTTGACCTAGACCAATTTGGCCTTCACCAAGAGTTGAATAATGATACTAAACACTTATTACAACTTTTGGAATCAAAGAAACACAATTCAAATGAATTTCAAATTCAAATTTGGCTCACATATGATATTGGTCAAATCTGCCAATTATAGTCTGATCACTACTTTGAGCCCTTGCAATTCAATATTTTCAAACTAAACTTCCTCAACTCTTTGCATGTCATCCAAGAGGACATCAAGGTGAACAACTTCTGTAAAGATACCCATGCCAAGATCATTCTTGATCATGAGCTATGCTCATCCAAAGTTTCAACTTTTTAACTTATCCAACAATCTCCCACTTAACCATTTTTGCCAATTATTGAATTCTACATTTTCACCACCACCTCTATTCAACTCTGGTCAAATACAACTTATCTAAGTACACACATTTCAAATTGTTCAACCATGGGAATTAAATCAACTTTGGAGAATATTTGCAAAATCCAAATATGGCACTATTACACACTATTTGGAATAGTGATTCTACCATCCCTAATCTACCCCAACCTACACCATTCTGGTCCCCTTGTCCCCTCTCACCCTAGCCAACCACGGAAACCCTAGGAGGAGCTAGCCATGCTAGCATGGCATGGCCATGCCGGCCATGTCCCTCTCCTTCTTCTCCCCTTCACCCCCAGCTCGGCCCCCCATGTCTACCGGCTCCACCTCACCTCCCTGGACCACCCTAGCCTTTCCCCTGTCAAGGTGAACGACGACGCAGCCCGAAACCCACGCGCCCAGATCAGCCCAGGACCATGCCGTGGACGTCGTGGGCGCGTCCACCGCCAACTCTGGCCACGCGCCACCCCCTCTCTCCACACCTTCCCTAGACCCCCTAACTGCATGGCGAGCTGCGCCGCCGCGACACAAACCCGCCAGACACGCGCCCGTGCCCTCGCGCCGCCCTGTCACCGTCGGCATCGTCGCCGTTTCTCCGCGCCCGTGTCACCAGACCCCGCCGTGGAGCACGCCAACCAGACCGTCCCCCACCTCGCTCTCTAGCTCTCTAGCACCGCCTCGACCTCACTTAGCTCGCGCTGATGTCGCCGACCCGATTCCCTCGCCGGAGAAGCCGCGCCACGGTCGACCCGAGCTCACCCCCGCAGCACCTCGCGCCGCTATAAAAAGAGAGCAACCCTGGACGATTTCTTCACACTCGCTTGCTTCCCTCTCTCTTCTGATCCTCCTCAACCATCTCTCTCCCTCAATTAGTCACCGGAGCCCTCCAATTTCTTCGCCGGAGCCGCAGAGGACCTGAGATCGCCGCCGCCGATTGGAGCCCTCCCCGGAGACGCCACTGCTACCAGGAGGACCGCCGTCTTCGACAACGTCGCTGCGCACCTCGCCGTCGACCGCCGGAGCTCCGACGACCACTCCGACCTCCTACCGCCGCCGTGCCAGTCAGCCCTCGCGTCGACGACGACGACGCGCCTCGACCGCACGATCTGCCTCTAATCCAACCGCCCACGATCCCCCGTACCGTTTCGGTGAGTTTCACCCGCTGACATGTGGACCCCCCCTGTCAGCTGGCCCGCTGCGCGCTGGACGCACTGCTGGGCCGGCCCAACTCTGCCCTCGGCATTTTCAAATCTTTGGGCCCGTTTAATTTCCCGCCGGCCCTGTTAGTCAATTCCAGTTAAATAAATTGTAAATGAAATTGAATCTGAACCCCACTTTGAAATCGAATAGTTTCAAATCTACTGAACCAAAATTGATAAATTTTATATATTCGGAAAGCTTAGGAAAATATCTACCCAATGCCACTGGTCCCACCTCAAGATCTTGTGTAGGATTAATCTGACAAAAATAACAAGACAGGGACTTTTCTGCCTTAGCATAATTCTTAAAAATCAACCAAACTAGATATTGAGTTAATTCCAACTCTAATAGCTCACATTTGACTTACACTAATTGTTTATGCAAGAAAATGGTGTGGTCACTTTACATGATCATGCCCTAGTTTAAGTAGTGGATAATATGGCTAGTTTAACTAGTTGATGTTGTCCAAAACTATTAAGTAATTTTTATGAAGTCTTATACTTCATTTAAATCTTATCTCAAATGAATTCATGTGATGTTTGGACCCCTGGCCAAACTCACTTATATGAATTACTTAGAGATTTAAATCATATGTGGCGTTATTAAGTGGTATGAGGTATTCCACCTCATTTAAATCTATTTCTCAAATGATGATGATGAATGGTTGACTTGGGTCCACATGAATTCAGGTATGATTGTTTGAGAAATTAAATCTTAAGAAATTTCAATGAGAGAAAAGTATTTCTCTAGAACCATATGGAAACTATCATTTACATATGTAAGGAGAGGAATTTATCTTCCTCAAGCAACACAACCAATGCACCCTAATTATAGTATTGGTGTGAATAGAATAATTGGTGTGAGTACAAGTAATGTTAGAATAGCCAATGAATTGTTGATAATGTTAAATCACCTCAATGGTAGTTGTTAACCTAGTTACAACTATGTGCTAAAGCATATGAGAGGTTCTCCTCTCATTTAAATCTTGGTCTCAAGTATTTCAACATGAGTTATGGACCATGGTCTATATAACCTCATATTGAGTTATTTGGTGACATTAAATCACTACCCTGTTAGTATTAAATGGTATGAGGTATGGAACCTCATTTAAATCATTTTCTCACAATGATGAGTATGAAGAGGTTGACTTTGGTCAACCTAGGTCATATATTACTCATAAGAGAAATTAAATCTTAATAAGATAATGAGAGGAAATTATTTCTCTAAGTAATTGAAAGTAACATCTAAGTTAGTATGAGAGGAAATTATTTTTCTTAAATAAGAGGAACACATCCACCCACTTAATAGTAGTGTGTGATGCTAGTTAAGTTGTGTAAAGCTTGTGTGTGCTTAGTTGAGTATGTAAATTTGGTATGATGATTGTATACCCCGTATTCGTATTTTAGACGCTAGTATCAAGGAGTATCCAGAAGAGGAGGACTTCTACAAAGAGAAAGGAGAAGAGAACTTGGACCCTCACTCCAACCAAGGCAAGCTAATATTCTTGCAAAGTGCAAAGCCCCTTGGGGCAAGGCACCATGACTCTTACCTTTCTTACATAAGCCTATCCCAAGTTTTTACTTTACAAGCTTTTACTCGTTTTCTCAATGAGTTACTTTTATTACCCATGCAAGCTACACTCTTGCAAGCCAATACTAATGCAAGCTAGATTGATGCAAACCATTTTGGTTGCAAGATAATACTCTTGCAAAGTGCAAAGCTCTCTATGAGCAAGGCATTCCCCTATTTACTTTATGCTTATGATCCTATTTCCCGAGTTTTACTTTACAAGCTTTATTTACTTTTATTTTATCAAAGTACTTTTCGATTCATGATTCACTTGGTTAGTACTTGGATTAGTACAAGAGTATCAAAGTTAGCCTAGAAGCAAAGCAAAATACTTAGCACCCCTCATACATAGATGCTAGTGCTAAATTTGGAAGTGACTACTACATTTGGGAACTTGGGAATTGAAATGACTTTGAAAACCTTGGAATGATGAGTCATTCTATTGAAAGATTTTGAAGGTGGATATGGCTGGTGAATGACTTGGTGAATTTTACAAAAACACTGATGGTTGGGTTCGGATGCGATACCATTCCAATTTTACAAGTACCCCCACAATACCTGATATGGGTAGGGCTTAACTAGAAGTTTATGTGTCTTAGTATGGGTTCCCTCTAAACAAGCGTCATCGGGGTTATGCCGAAAGCTGCCTCTACCACAAACAACTAAGATGATATGATATGATGCGAAATGAGGTGAATGTCCGGCCCAAGCCTCGTGCGGTTCCCGTGCCGATCTGTCTGTCTTCACCGGGAGGCCAAGCTCATGGGGAGAGGTGCCTATACTAGGGTATGTAAATGAAAGGTTATGATTGGTAGTTCGCGTACTTGCGTACGATAAATCAGGGCCGATTACCCTCGACGAGCTATTGCAATTGTTGTGGCACAAGTGTACAACCTCTGCAGAGTTAAACCTATTCGAATAGCCGCGTCCTCGGTTATGGACAGTTGGAAAGGCCATACTTGTTCCGTCATCAGAACTTTTCGAAAACTATGAATGGTGAAGGGTGACTTGTGGACTTGAACTTGAAAGGTGACATTGACTTGGAATCACAACCGAATGGTGGGAATGACACTAATGTTCCCACTTGAGTTAGTTAGCACAGAAAGAGTTGTTTACAAAAATGTTTGTGAAATAAAATTGGCTTTATGCAAAACAAACTAGAGCTTAGTACCCTCTTATTAGAATTGTTAGCACTTTCATTAGTATTAGTTTGCGAGTACTTTAAAGTACTCACGGCTGTGTCCCTGGCTATTCAAATGGCCAGATTCTGAGGCAGAACAACAGTATGAAGAAGACGACCAGCAGGACGCCCACGACAACTAGGGAGCCTTCTGACGTCAGACGTTGGCCTGTGGACTAGAGTGTCCTTTCTACGTTACGCTTCCGCTATGAAACTATGAACTTGGTGAATGTTGATCCCTAGATCAACTCTGTGTGTACTATGGGATCATGTGATCTCTATTTGTAAGACGACTATGGTATGTAATGAATGATGACTTATGATATTCAACTGTTATGTCTCGCAACAACAATATTCCTGGGATTGCGATGTATGGCATGACAGGCATCTGGACTTAAAAATCCGGGTGTTGACAAGTTGGTATCAGAGCCATTGTTTGACCTTAGGAGACCCTAGTTAGAATGGACGTCTGAAAAACTTAGTTTCAAAACCAATGAAGTGAATATTTATGAAAATTTATTCTCACTCTTATCCTTGATAACTTTTTCAAAAAGAGAAGTTTATGCTCTATTTTTCTTTGAACTTCTACATAAAATTTTGCACACTTGATCACTTCTTTAACTTACTTATCCTAATTGCTCACAGATGAAGTACCAATGGGAGTCCTATCAGCTGGGTCCCGAAGGCGACCTCAAGTTCGAAAAGGAGTTGAAGCAACTAGTGGAATATCTAGGACACCCGTATCCCGAGTTCTTCGGAATACCACTCAAAGCTCAGTCAGGAGAATCACCTCAGTGGGACGTTTCTACGGATCTACGAAGGAAGCTTGATGCCCCGGTATGGGAAACCATCTGGTTTTCTGTAACGGGAAACACTTGGAAGGAAGGACTAGTCAAAGCTATGCAAGAAGCAATTTCCCGTCTGTGTGGACAAAATGAGGACAAGATCAAGAACACCCGTTTCATCTACTACCCACGACATGACTCCATGGGAAGACCGATGACCATGCCCCCACCCCAACCAAAGATGAACCCCTATGAAGCCCCTCGGGACTTCAGGCAGTACAAAACCCGCAGGGATTTGGACAACGCCCTCGCCTCTCGCCAAGCACCTCACCCGTGAAGAAGAAGAATCCACCCGGAAGAGTAGTATCACCCCAGCACTTAAGTAGGTGTGAGTTGTATCAGGATCCCCTTGTATCGTAGAGCGAATGAATGGTTCTTCAAACCAACGGTGTGTTAGATTTGTAATGTGTGATGTTTGGTATGAATGAAAAAGTGTTGCTGGTTTTACCCCCTCAACACTACTCAAGTTTTCAAGTTTTGAACTTTTTGAACTTCAATTCAAACCAACCATAGAAGTTTCCCTCTTATCTTATCATCTACCTCAATGTTCAGATGGCCCCTCCTGCCCGCAACAACTCCCGTGCCCAGGCCAACCGGATGCACATTGAGCACGCCAAGATGACTGACACCATCAACATCCTTGCAATGGAGCGCAAGGCACTTCGCCATCAGCACGCCAAGAAGGACTACCTCATTGCTCGCCTCCGCGTAAAGATAGCATCACTGGAGCAACTCATCCCAATACCCAACCATGCCCCCAGAGACAAATCCACGGTGACTTGCTATGAATGCGGTGTTACTGGTCATTACTCTAGTAAGTGCCCGATGAAAGCCGCCAATACTGCCCCAAGGACCGGAAGCAATGCCGTCCCCGTCGCGAACGAGCAGGACAAGTCCACCATCACTTGTTATGAGTGTGGTGTAGTGGGTCATTACTCCAATGAATGCCTCAAGAAGCTTCCCAAGATTGCCGCCAAAACCGCTGCACAGCAGCAGCGCCGTATCGCAACTGGAAGAAAGTTTGCTCCAAACTACCCGAACAACCGCAACGGTCGCTACTACAACATGACGGCCACCGAAGCGCAAGAAGCACCTCAGAACATGCCAAGTATGTTCCATGCTAAATCCTATCACCCAATCTCTCTTAGGAACCTAACTCTTCTTAAAATCTCGGGACGAGATTTGTTTAAGGGGGAAGGGTTTGTAACACCCCAAATTTCAAAACAAAGAGAAAATTAATTTCCTTTTTCCAAAAATGAGAACCAACAAAAACTTTTCTTACATAGAGTGCTATGCATAGTGCTCCTACCTACTACTTGTGTTTTTGCCATGATAAGTGTTAGTATGCTTATGTGATAAACCCTAAAACCCTAAAGTGATCAAGAGAAGATCACGAACCAAATAAAATTAAAAGAGAAAGAAATCAAATAAGAAAAAACCTAAACCCTAACCTTGTCAAAAATCATTTGGATCTTTTTTGAGAAACTTGAATTAAAGAAAAAGCCATATGTGGGCCTATAGCTCTAATATATAAATCTTGAACCCTACCTTTTCCTGTTTGGCTAAATGGTGGTGAACCATTGCAAAAATTATTAAAACCTAAACCACAACCCCTTGTCATCAATCTTTGAGAAATAAAATAAAAAGGAAAAATCTTATTTAAGAAAGAGGCATCTGTGCCTATGG
This sequence comes from Lolium rigidum, assembly GCF_022539505.1. Lineage (NCBI taxonomy): Eukaryota > Viridiplantae > Streptophyta > Magnoliopsida > Poales > Poaceae > Lolium > Lolium rigidum. The sequence goes on along the minus strand of NW_025901176.1, from coordinate 15,347 downwards.
CTATTTTTGTAAAGCTTTACCCTAGGCCTTTCTACTTTATTTAGAGGATTGGAAAACCTTCACAAACCTTATCTAGTACTTCTCAAACACAATCCAAAGTGAAACAAAAGATTTTGAAAAGAAAGTAATAATGCCATAGAGGCATATGAGAGCAAAATATCAAATTTGTGAAATTGAGGATCTTGACCCTAAGACTTGTAGTGAATGGTTGGATCACTCCTATATACCATTTCAACACTCAACAACATCAATTGGGTCAAGCCTAGTCAAACTAAAAATCAAATGCAACATATGCATAGAGGCATATGTGGCACATAGTCATAATACTCAATTCTTGCCCTATGACTTTAAACCTTACCCAAATTATGTGAAACCATCTCTCAACATAATATAACACTAAATTGACCCTAACCCATGCCCAAGTAAAGCAATGGGAACAATTTACAAGTTTAATGAAATTTGACACATCACCTCTTATGTGTTATGGCCATTTTTGCAAATCTTTGAACAAGACCATTTGAAATAGTTTCAATGGTTTGAAAATGTTTCTAAACTAATAAGAATCACATTAGAGTCAAGAAAAGTCAAATCAAATGGAGAGAAATCAAATAGTGAGAAAATTCCATTTTCACTCACATACACATTTAGCCAATTTTGCAAATCTTGACCTAGACACCCCCATTGCCTAAAAATGGTTTGAACCTTTGTCCCCACACAATCTAACATCAAATAAACCTCACCCTTGTCAAAGTGAGGCCAAGAAAAATAAAAGAATAAATAGTTAGAAATTCACAAAACCCTCACATATGGTTTATGCCATTTTTCCAAATATTTGACCTAGACCAATTTGGCCTTCACCAAGAGTTGAATAATGATACTAAACACTTATTACAACTTTTGGAATCAAAGAAACACAATTCAAATGAATTTCAAATTCAAATTTGGCTCACATATGATATTGGTCAAATCTGCCAATTATAGTCCGATCACTACTTTGAGCCCTTGCAATTCAATATTTTCAAACTAAACTTCCTCAACTCTTTGCATGTCATCCAAGAGGACATCAAGGTGAACAACTTCTGTAAAGATACCCATGCCAAGATCATTCTTGATCATGAGCTATGCTCATCCAAAGTTTCAACTTTTAACTTATCCAACAATCTCCCACTTAACCATTTTTGCCAATTATTGAATTCTACATTTTCACCACCACCTCTATTCAACTCTGGTCAAATACAACTTATCTAAGTACACACATTTCAAATTGTTCAACCATGGGAATTAAATCAACTTTGGAGAATATTTGCAAAATCCAAATATGGCACTATTACACACTATTTGGAATAGTGATTCTACCATCCCTAATCTACCCCAACCTACACCATTCTGGTCCCCTTGTCCCCTCTCACCCTAGCCAACCACAGAAACCCTAGGAGGAGCTAGCCATGCTAGCATGGCATGGCCATGCCGGCCATGTCCCTCTCCTTCTTCTCCCCTTCACCCCCAGCTCGGCCCCCCATGTCTACTGGCTCCACCTCACCTCCCCGGACCACCCTAGCCTTTCCCCGTCAAGGTGAACGACGACGACAGCAGCCGAAACCCACGCGCCCAGATCAGCCCAGGACCATGCCGTGGACGTCGTGGGCGCGTCCACCGCCAACTCTGGCCACGCGCCACCCCCTCTCTCCACACCTTCCCTAGACCCCCTAACTGCATGGCGAGCTGCGCCGCCGCGACACAAACCCGCCAGACACGCGCCCGTGCCCTCGCGCCGCCTGTCACCGTCGGCATCGTCGCCGTTTCTCCGCGCCCGTGTCACCAGACCCCGCCGTGGAGCACGCCAACCAGACCGTCCCCCACCTCGCTCTCTAGCTCTCTAGCACCGCCTCGACCTCACTTAGCTCGCGCTGATGTCGCCGACCCGATTCCCTCGCCGGAGAAGCCGCGCCACGGTCGACCCGAGCTCACCCCCGCAGCACCTCGCGCCGCTATAAAAAGAGAGCAACCCTGGACGATTTCTTCACACTCGCTTGCTTCCCTCTCTCTTCTGATCCTCCTCAACCATCTCTCTCCCTCAATTAGTCACCGGAGCCCTCCAATTTCTTCGCCGGAGCCGCAGAGGACCTGAGATCGCCGCCGCCGATTGGAGCCCTCCCCGGAGACGCCACTGCTACCAGGAGGACCGCCGTCTTCGACAACGTCGCTGCGCACCTCGCCGTCGACCGCCGGAGCTCCGACGACCACTCCGACCTCCTACCGCCGCCGTGCCAGTCAGCCCTCGCGTCGACGACGACGACGCGCCTCGACCGCACGATCTGCCTCTAATCCAACCGCCCACGATCCCCCGTACCGTTTCGGTGAGTTTCACCCGCTGACCTGTGGACCTCCCCCTGTCAGCTGGCCCGCTGCGCGCTGGACGCACTGCTGGGCCGGCCCAACTCTGCCCCTGGCATTTTCAAATCTTTGGGCCCGTTTAATTTCCCGCCGGCCCTGTTAGTCAATTCCAGTTAAATAAATTGTAAATGAAATTGAATCTGAACCCCACTTTGAAATCGAATAGTTTCAAATCTACTGAACCAAAATTGATAAATTTTATATATTCGGAAAGCTTAGGAAAATATCTACCCAATGCCACTGGTCCCACCTCAAGATCTTGTGTAGGATTAATCTGACAAAAATAACAAGACAGGGACTTTTCTGCCTTAGCATAATTCTTAAAAATCAACCAAACTAGATATTGAGTTAATTCCAACTCTAATAGCTCACATTTGACTTACACTAATTGTTTATGCAAGAAAATGGTGTGGTCACTTTACATGATCATGCCCTAGTTTAAGTAGTGGATAATATGGCTAGTTTAACTAGTTGATGTTGTCCAAAACTATTAAGTAATTTTTATGAAGTCTTATACTTCATTTAAATCTTATCTCAAATGAATTCATGTGATGTTTGGACCCCTGGCCAAACTCACTTATATGAATTACTTAGAGATTTAAATCATATGTGGCGTTATTAAGTGGTATGAGGTATTCCACCTCATTTAAATCTATTTCTCAAATGATGATGATGAATGGTTGACTTGGGTCCACATGAATTCAGTGTATGATTGTTTGAGAAATTAAATCTTAAGAAATTTCAATGAGAGAAAAGTATTTCTCTAGAACCATATGGAAACTATCATTTACATATGTAAGGAGAGGAATTTATCTTCCTCAAGCAACACAACCAATGCACCCTAATTATAGTATTGGTGTGAATAGAATAATTGGTGTGAGTACAAGTAATGTTAGAATAGCCAATGAATTGTTGATAATGTTAAATCACCTCAATGGTAGTTGTTAACCTAGTTACAACTATGTGCTAAAGCATATGAGAGGTTCTCCTCTCATTTAAATCTTGGTCTCAAGTATTTCAACATGAGTTATGGACCATGGTCTATATAACCTCATATTGAGTTATTTGGTGACATTAAATCACTACCCTGTTAGTATTAAATGGTATGAGGTATGGAACCTCATTTAAATCATTTTCTCACAATGATGAGTATGAAGAGGTTGACTTTGGTCAACCTAGGTCATATATTACTCATAAGAGAAATTAAATCTTAATAAGATAATGAGAGGAAATTATTTCTCTAAGTAATTGAAAGTAACATCTAAGTTAGTATGAGAGGAAATTATTTTTCTTAAATAAGAGGAACACATCCACCCACTTAATAGTAGTGTGTGATGCTAGTTAAGTTGTGTAAAGCTTGTGTGTGCTTAGTTGAGTATGTAAATTTGGTATGATGATTGTATACCCCGTATTCGTATTTTAGACGCTAGTATCAAGGAGTATCCAGAAGAGGAGGACTTCTACAAAGAGAAAGGAGAAGAGAACTTGGACCCTCACTCCAACCAAGGCAAGCTAATATTCTTGCAAAGTGCAAAGCCCCTTGGGGCAAGGCACCATGACTCTTACCTTTCTTACATAAGCCTATCCCAAGTTTTTACTTTACAAGCTTTTACTCGTTTTCTCAATGAGTTACTTTTATTACCCATGCAAGCTACACTCTTGCAAGCCAATACTAATGCAAGCTAGATTGATGCAAACCATTTTGGTTGCAAGATAATACTCTTGCAAAGTGCAAAGCTCTCTATGAGCAAGGCATTCCCCTATTTACTTTATGCTTATGATCCTATTTCCCAGTTTTACTTTACAAGCTTTATTTACTTTTATTTTATCAAAGTACTTTTCGATTCATGATTCACTTGGTTAGTACTGGGATTAGTACAAGAGTATCAAAGTTAGCCTAGAAGCAAAGCAAAATACTTAGCACCCCTCATACATAGATGCTAGTGCTAAATTTGGAAGTGACTACTACATTTGGGAACTTGGGAATTGAAATGACTTTGAAAACCTTGGAATGATGAGTCATTCTATTGAAAGATTTTGAAGGTGGATATGACTGGTGAATGACTTGGTGAATTTTACAAAAACACTGATGGTTGGGTTCGGATGCGATACCATTCCAATTTTACAAGTACCCCCACAATACCTGATATGGGTAGGGCTTAACTAGAAGTTTATGTGTCTTAGTATGGGTTCCCTCTAAACAAGCGTCATCGGGGTTATGCCGAAAGCTGCCTCTACCACAAACAACTAAGATGATATGATATGATGCGAAATGAGGTGAATGTCCGGCCCAAGCCCTGTGCAGTTCCCAGGCTGATCGTCAGTCTTCACTGGGAGGCCAAGCTCATGGGGAGAGGTGCCTATACTAGGGTATGTAAATGAAAGGTTATGATTGGTAGTTCGCGTACTGCGTACGATAAATCAGGGCCAGTTACCCCTGACGAGCTATTGCAATTGTTGTGGCACAAGTGTACAACCTCTGCAGAGTTAAACCTATTCGAATAGCCGCGTCCTCGGTTATGGACAGTTGGAAAGGCCATACTGTTCCGTCATCAGAACTTTTCGAAAACTATGAATGGTGAAGGGTGACTTGTGGACTTGAACTTGAAAGGTGACATTGACTTGGAATCACAACCGAATGGTGGGAATGACACTAATGTTCCCACTTGAGTTAGTTAGCACAGAAAGAGTTGTTTACAAAAATGTTTGTGAAATAAAATTGGCTTTATGCAAAACAAACTAGAGCTTAGTACCCTCTTATTAGAATTGTTAGCACTTTCATTAGTATTAGTTTGCGAGTACTTTAAAGTACTCACGGCTGTGTCCCTGGCTATTCAAATGGCCAGATTCTGAGGCAGAACAACAGTATGAAGAAGACGACCAGCAGGACGCCCACGACAACTAGGGAGCCTTCTGACGTCAGACGTTGGCCTGTGGACTAGAGTGTCCTTTCTACGTTACGCTTCCGCTATGAAACTATGAACTTGGTGAATGTTGATCCCTAGATCAACTCTGTGTGTACTATGGGATCATGTGATCTCTATTTGTAAGACGACTATGGTATGTAATGAATGATGACTTATGATATTCAACTGTTATGTCTCGCAACAACAATATTCCTGGGATTGCGATGTATGGCATGACAGGCATCTGGACTTAAAAATCCGGGTGTTGACATGGGGAAAACTGAGCACAACTAAGGACCCGAGGGCACGAAAATAGAAATCCCTAGTTTTTAAGGCTATTTTCCCATGAGCTATATATTGTAAAGACAAAGGATATAATTTTAAAGGTAGCACTCAAGTAATTTACTTTGGAATGGCAGAGAAATACCATGTAGTAGGTAGGTATGGTGGACACAAATGGCATAGTTTTTGGCTCAAGGATTTGGATGCACGAGAAGAATTCCTCTCAATACAAGGCTAGGCTAGCAAGGTTGTTTGAAGCAAACTCAAGTATAAAACGGTGCAGAAAAACTCACATATGAACATATTGTAAGTATTATAAGACTTTACATCGTCTTCCTTGTTGTTCAAACACCTTAACCAGAAAATATCTAGACTCTAGAGACCAATCATGCAAACCAAATTTTAACAAGCTCTATGTAGTTCTTCATTAATGGGTACAAAGTACATGATGCAAGAGCTTAAACATGATCTATATGAGCACAACAATTGCCAAGTATCAAATTATTCAAGACATTATACAAATTACCACATGCAGCATTTTCTGTTTCCAACCATATAACAATTAATGAAGCAGTTTCAACCTTCGCCATGAACATTAAGAATAAAGCTAAGAACACATGTGTTCATATGCAACAGCGGAGCGTGTCTATCTCCCACACAAGCATGAATTTATTCAGAGAATGAAAATAGCAAAACGAAAATAAAAGCACACAGACGCTCCAAGTAAAGAACATAAGATGTGACGGAATAAAAATATAGTTTCACTAGAAGTGACCTGATAATTTGTCGATGAAGAAGGGGATGCCTTGGGCATCCCCAAGCTTAGATGCTTGAGTCTTCTTGAAATATGCAGGGATGAACCACGGGGGCATCCCCAAGCTTAGACTTTTCACTCTTCTTGATCATATTGTATCATCCTCCTCTCTTGACCCTTGAAAACTTCCTCCACACCAAACTCAAAACAAACTCATTAGAGGGTTAGTGCATAATAAAAAATACACATATTCAGAGGTGAAACAATCATTATTAACACTTCTGGACATTTCTCAAAGCTACTGGAAGTTAATGGAACAAAGAAATCCATCCAACACAGCAAAAGAGGCAATGCGAAATAAAAGGCAGAATCTGTCAAAACAGAACAGTCCGTAAAGACGAATTTTTTAGAGGCACCAGACTTGCTCAGATGAAAATGCTCAAATTGAATGAAAGTTGCGTACATATCTGAGGATCACGCACGTAAATTGGCAGATTTTTCTGAGTTACCTACAGAGAATCATACCCAAATTCGTGACAGCAAGAAATCTGTTTCTGCGCAGTAATCCAAATCTAGTATGACTTTTACTATCAAAGACTTTACTTGGCACAACAATGCAATAAAATAAATATAAGAAGAGGTTGCTACAGTAGTAACAACTTCCAAGACTCAAATATAAAACAAAATTGCTGTAGTAAAATAAAAACATGGGTTATCTCCCAAGAAGTACTTTCTTTATAGCCATTAAGATGGGCTCAGCAGTTTTAATGATGCACTCGTAAGAAATAGTAGTTGCAGCAAAAGAGAGCATCAAAAGGCAAGTATGAAATAAATTTAAGCCTAACCCACTTCCTATGAAAAGGAATCTTGTAAATAAACAAGTCATGTAGGTATAATGCAACAAGCATAGGAAAACTAGACAAGCGCAACTTCAAGATTTTCAGCATATAGAGAGGCGTTTTAGTAACATGAAAACTTATACAACCATATTCTCCTCTCTCATAATAATTTCCAGTAGTATCATGAGCAAACTCAACAATATAACTATCACATAAAGCATTCTTATCATGAGTCTCATGCATAAAATTAGTACTACTCCCAACATAAGCATAGTTATTCTTATTAATTGTAGTAGGAGCAAATTCAACAAAGTAGCTATCATTATTATTCTCATCATCAAATATAGGAGGCATATTGTAATCATAATCAAATTTATCCTCCATAACAGGCGGTAAAAAAATACTACTATCATTATAATCATCATATATGGGAGGCAAAGTATCATCAAAGTAAATTTTCTCCTCAATGCTTGGGGGACTAAAAATATCATGCTCATCAAAGCCAGCTTCCCCAAGCTTAGAATTTTCCATATCATTAGCAACAATGGTATTCAAAGTGTTCATACTAATATGTTCCTTGGGTTTTTTAATTTTCGCATCAAACCATCCATGTCTTAAATCAGGAAATAGAATAAGAAGCTCATTGTTGTCCATTATGCCAAACTAGTGTAAACAAGAAACAAAAAGATGCAATTGCAGGATCTAAAGGAAATAGCTTCGAGCACACACACAACGGCAACAGAAAAGTACTTTTACCTGGGACCGTAATATGAGTGCGTTTTACCTTTCCTCCCCGGCAACGGCGCCAGAAAAGTGCTTGATGTCTACGGGTGCTTCTATTCTTGTAGACAGTGTTGGGCCTCCAAGAGCAGAGGTTTGTAGAACAGCGAAGCAAGTTTCCCTTAAGTGGATCACCCAAGATTTATCGAACTCGGGGAGGAAGAGGTCAAAGATATCCCTCTCATGCAACCCTGCAACCACAAAGCAAGAAGTCTCTTGTGTCCCCAACACACCTAATAGGTGCACTAGTTCGGCGAAGAGATAGTGAAATACAGGTGGTATGAATAAGTATGAGCAGTAGCAATGGCACCAGAAAAGTGCTTTGCCCAGGACTGGCGTGTGGTTGATGGTGGTAATATTGCAGGAAGTAAAGATGCAGTAAAACAGTAAACAAGCAGCGATAGCAGTATTTAGGAACAAGGCCTAGGGATTATACTTTCACTAGTGGACACTCTCAACATTGATCACATAACGGAATAAATAGATAAATGCTAGACTCTACACCCTCTTGTTGGATGATGAACACCACTAACTGTGTAGGATTACACGAACCCTCAATGCCGGAGTTAACAAGCTCCACAATATTCGATGTTCATGTTTAAATAACCTTAGAGTGCATGACAGATCAACATAACCAAACCAAGTACTAACATAGCATGCACACTTGTCACCTTCACACTACGAAAGGAGGAATAGATCACATCAATACCATCATAGCAATAGTTAACTTCATAATCTACAAGAGATCACAATCATAGCCTACGCCAAGTACTACACGATGCACACACTGTCACCATTACACCGTGCGGGAGGAATAAACTACTTTAATAACATCACTAGAGTAGCACACGGATATATTGTGATACAAAACACATTGCAATCATAAAGAGATATAAATAAGCACTTCACTATGCCATTCATAACAGTTGAATAAGTATTGTGTGAAATATAGCCTAAGAGACCCACACGGTGCACACACCTGTCACCTTTACACACGTGGGACAAGGAGTCTCCGGAGATCACATAAGTAAAACCCACTTGACTAGCATAATGACATCTAGATTACAAGCATCATCATATGAATCTCAATCATATAAGGCAGCTCATGAGATTATTGTATTGAAGTACGTAGGAGAGAGATTAACCACATAGCTACCGGTACAGCCCCGAGCCTCGATGGAGAACAACTCCCTCCTCATGGGAGACAGCAGCGTTGATGAAGATGGCGGTGGTGTCGATGGAGGAGCCTTCCGGGGGCACTTCCCCGTCCCGGCGGCGTGCCGGAACAGAGACTTCTGTCCCCCAGATCTTGGCTTCGCGATGGCGGCGGCTCTGGAAGGTTTTCTCTGGTTTCGTCGAATGTAATAGGGTTTTCGCGACGGAGACCTTAAGTAGGCGGAAGGGCAGCCTCGGAGGGGTCCCGGTGGGACCACACACTAGGCCGGCGCGGCCAGGGCTTGGGCCGCGCCGCCCTACTGTGTCCCCACCTCGTGGCCCCACTTCGTTTCCCCTTCGGACTTCCGGAAGCTTCGTGGAAAAATAGGACCCCGGGCGTTGATTTCGTCCAATTCCGAGAATATTTCCTTACTAGGATTTCGGAACCAAAAACAGCAGAAAACGAGCAACTGGCCCTTCGGCATCTCGTCAATAGGTTAGTTCCGGAAAACGCATAAATATGACATAAAGTATGCATAAAACATGTAGATATCATCAATAATGTGGCATGGAACATAAGAAATTATCGATACGTCGGAGACGTATCACTCCTCCCAACCTTTTGCTTACACAAGCCATGGCTAACCGAATCCTCGGGTGCCTTCCAACATTCACATACCATGAAGGAGTGTCTATTTGCAAAATTAAGTTGCTTACTGATGAATCAGAGCAAAACATGTGAAGAGAATTATTAATGAAGTTAGTTAATTAATTGGGGCTGGGAACCCCGTTGCCGGCTCTTTTTGCAAAATTATTGGATAAGCGGATGAAGCCACTAGTCCATTGGTGAAAGTTGCCCAACAAGATTGAAAGATAAACACCACATACTTCCTCATGAGCTATTAAACATTGACACAAATCAGAGGTGATAAATTTTGAATTGTTTAAAGGTAGCACTCAAGCAATTTACTTTGGAATGGTGGAGAAATACCATGTAGTAGGTAGGTATGGTGGACACAAATGGCATAGTGGTTGGCTCAAGGTTTTGGATGCACGAGAAGCATTCCCTCTCAGTACAAGGCTTTGGGCTAGCAAGGTTATTTGAAGCAAACACAAGTATGAACCGGTACAACAAAACTTACATAAGAACATATTGCAAGCATTATAATACTCTACACCGTCTTCCTTGTTGCTCAAACACTTTTACCAGAAAATATCTAGACCTTAAGAGAGACCAATCATGCAAACCAATTTCAACAAGCTCTACAGTAGTTCTCCATTAATAGGTTTAAACTACATGAAAAAAAATTAATCATGATCTACTTGAGAGCTCAAAACAATTGCCAAGTGTCAAATTATTCAAGACAATATGAGGCATTTTCTGTTTCCAACCAAATAACCATAAGTGATGTAGCTTCCAACTTTTATCATTGAACATTAAAAGTAAAACGAAGAACAAGTGTTCATATGAAAAAGCGGAGCGTGTCTCTCTCCCAAACAAGGATTGCTAGGATCCGATCTTATTCAAACAAACACAAAAATAAAAGCACATAGACGCTCCAAGTAAAGCACATATGATGTGACCGAATAAAAATATAGTTTCAATAGAAGAAACCTGATAAGTTGATGAAGAAGGGGATGCCCAAGGCATCCCCAAGCTTAGACGCTTGAGTCTTCTTGAAATATGCAGGGATGAACCACGGGGGCATCCCCAAGATTAGACTTTTCACTCTTCTTGATCATATATCATCCTCCTCTCTTGACCCTTGAAAACTTCCTTCACACCAAACTTCTCATAAACTTCATTAGAGGGGTTAGTACTAAAAAAAAAACTTGAATTCACATTGGTCCTGTAGTGACACATTGCAAGAACTCAATAAAACATTAGCTACAGCTCTCCACGTCTAGAAAGCCTTGCTTAAAGTCCGCAAGAGACAATGCAAAAAACAGAGACAGAATCGCCAAAACAGAACAGCCAAGTAAAGACGAATTTTAAAGAGGTACTTCCGTTGCTCAAATCAGAAAACTCAAAACTAATGAAAGTTGCGTACATATCTGAGGAACACGCACGTAAATTGGCATAATTTTATGAGTTACCTACAGAGAAAACAGCCCAGATTCGTGACAGATAGAAATCTGTTTCTGCGCAGAAATCCAAATCTAGTATCAACCTTCGATTAGAGGCTTCACTTGGCACAACATTGCAATAAAATAAAGATAAGGAGAGTTTGCTACAGTAGTAACAACTTCCAAGACACAACAAAACAGTAGCAAAATAAACACATGGGTTTTTTTTTGACAACTGTACCGTAGGGGAAGCCCCTACGGTGTAAATTTTATATTAATAAGGAACACACACTGTACAAAGTGTACAAAGTTTACAAAGCCGGTGAGATCAAGGGGGCAGAAAATGGAACAAGAAATACATCTAACTAACAAATATATTACGCAACCAGTCAATGAGGGGTTGAACGAGGGTCGCCTTCACTTTGTATTAATGCAGCAAAAGGTCCTTTTGGAAACGAACTTTCCATCTTTCCAGATATTCCGTGAAGCACAAGCCAAAATTTCCATGAAACATGGACCATCAAAATTCTGCTTAACATACTTAATCCTCCTGGAGATCTGTACGCTAGTGTCCCAAAGATATCCCAATGGATTCCCAACACCTCAGAGCAAACTCACATTCAAAGAAAAGGTGTTCCCTGGTTTCCAGAGTCGCTGCGTCGCAAAGAACACAATTTGACCCTGAATCCAAATGCCAATTCTTCCTTGTCATCAGGTCACATGTGTTTAGTCGCAAATAACACATGGGTTATCTCCCAAGAAGTTCTTTCTTTATATCCATTAAGATGGGCTCAGCAGTTTTAATGATGCACTCGCAAGAAATAAGAGTTGAAGCAAAAGAGAGCATCAAAAAGCAAATTCAAAACACATTTAAGTCTAACCCACTTCCTATGCATAGTAATCTTGTACACAAATAAATTCATGAAGAACAAAGTGATAAGCATAAGAAGATAAAACAAGAGTAACTTCAAAATTTTAAGCATATAGAGAGGTGTTTTAGCACCATGAAAATTTCTACAACTATATTTTCCTCTCTCATAATAATTTTCAGTAGCTTCATGAACAAACTCAATAATATAACTATCACATATAGAATGCTTTTCATGATCCATAAACACATAATTTTTATCAAGCTCAAAAATAGTGCGATTAAAACTTTCAAACACACTTTTATCAATACTATAACAAGATGGTTGATCAATCTCAAGAGGTATGGGATTCATAGATAATGTCAAGACCTCTCCAATCCCATTTTCATTAGTAGTACAATTAATATTATCAAGTAACACAGGACCATCATCAAGAGCTTTATCATAAACATTTGCTACGCAAAATTCTTTAGTACCATGCATTTCGACATCAGGCACAAACAAAGCATTATCATAAGATTTATCAAAGTAGCATGGATTATCATAAATAATAGTAGCATAATTATTCTCACAAGTTTTACTCATAGGGAATATTTCAAGAGAATCCAGAGGAACATAACATTCAACCTCTTTCGGTAAGCATGGAGGACAATCAAATAGTGTAAGAGATAAAGAGCTACTCTCATTAGAAGGTTGGCATGGGTAGCTAATCCATTCTTCCTCCTTTTGTTCATCACTCTCCTCTTCTTTTTCATCCAATGAGCTTTCAGGTTCATCAATTTCTTCTTCCACAGTCCCCGCAAATTGTGAGTGCATTCTTGTGCATTAATGAGTCTCTCTTTATAATCAATGATATAAGGATTATCGGTGTAACTTTCATTGCAAAAATTAAGGATAGAAGAGACATAATCTTTAAGGTCCTTACAAACAACACAAGTTTCATAATTTTTAACCATGAAGGATTCTATCTCAGAGGCTCCCATAAATATGACAAATTGTTCTACCTCTTCAAACCCAAAATGAATATAGCTATTCCGATTATAGTTCTTAATTAAAAATTCCTCACTAAAGCCACATTGAAATTTAAGATGTTTAGTGTCCTGTTGAGAGCAACAGTTTATATCATGGCGTTTAAGCAAGATTTTAGCAATTGTATTCAATTTTTCTATCACAGCACACATCACTTTTCCCGCTCTTGATTCTCTATAATTATTATAATATTCTATAAGCTCCAAGTAGGTTATGGGTTCTCCCATAATAGCAGTTTTTAATTTTTATGTTTTTCAAATTTTTATGGATTTTTGGGTATATGAGAAAAGTAAAACAAGACAAAAAGAAACTAGACAAAAGTAAACTAAGAAAAATAAAACAAGACAGAAATAAACTAAGCACAAATAAACTAGGCAAAAGTAAACTAAGCAAAACAAAGTAAAACAAAATAAAAACAGAGAGAGAGGTAGAGTGTACTCCCCAGGTGAACTTATGAGTAGAGCTATGCCTCCCCGGCAACGGCGCCAGAAAATAGTCTTGATGACCCACAAGTATAGGGGATCGCAACAGTCTTCGAGGGAAGTAAAACCCAAATTTATTGATTCGACACAAGGGGAGGTAAAGAATACTTATAAGCCTTAACAACCGAGTTGTCAATTCAGCTGCACCTGGAAAAGCACTAGCAACAGGGGTGATGTGAAAGTAGCAGTGATATGAGAGCAATAGTAACAAGTAACACAATGACAGAGTAATAGTAATATGAGAGCAATGGCACCGTAAAATAGTTGATACTACTTCCAATGACATGTAGAACGAGTATATGATGATGAAAGATGGACCGGGGTTCCCAGCTATCTACACTAGTGGTAACTCTCCAATAACAAGTGTTGGGTGAACAAATTACAGTCGGGCAATTGATAGGATTGAAATAGCATTAAGACAGAATATCAAGATCATTAATCATGTAGGCATGTTTTCCATATATAGTCATACGTGCTCGCAATGAGAAACTTGTACAACATCTTTTGTCCTACCAGCCGGTGGCAGCCGGGCCTCTAGGGAATCTACTAGAAATTAAGGTACTCCTTTTAATAGAGCACCGGAGCAAAGCATTAATACTCCGTGAAAACATGTGATCCTCCTATCTAAGCCTTTCCCTCCAGTTGTCCCAATTTCTGTCACTTTGGGGCCTTTGGTTCCGGACATAGACATGTGCATACAACTTGTAGATACAATCTAAGTAATAAGTATAGAGCTTAAATCTAAGATCATGCCACTCGGGCCCTAGTGACAAGCATTAAACACAACAAGATTGCAGCAACAATAACTTCATAAACTTTGTAGATAGACAATCATAATGTAACAATCCATCGGATCCCGACAAACACAACACCGATTACATCAAATGAATCTCAATCATGTAAGGCAGCTCATGAGATCATTGTATTGAAGTACATGGGAGAGATGATACCAACTAGCTACAGCTAGAACCCGTAGTCCATGGGGGAACTACTCACGGAGCATGATGGAGGCGATGGCGTTGATGGAGATGGCTTGCGGGGGCACTTCCCCGTCCCGGCAGGGTGCCGGAACAGAGACTTCTGTCCCCCGAATTGGAGTTTCGCGATGGTGGCGGCGCCCCTGGAGTCTTTCTGGAGTTTCGTCAAAAGGTATCGAGTTTTTAGGTCGAAAGGGCTTATATAGGCGAAGAGTCGGAGTCGGAGGGGCCACGGGGCCTCCTCCCCATAGGCCGGCACGGCCAGGGTGGAGCCCGCGCGGCCCTGTCGTGTGGGGCCCCCCTGGCTCGCCTCCGACTCTCCTTCGGTGTTCTGGGGCCTTCCGGGAAAAATAAGATGTTTGGCGTTGATTTCGTCCAATTCCGAGAATATTGCCCGAACAGCCTTTCTCGGAACCAAAAACAGCAGAAAACGAGAACTGGCACTTCGGCATCTTGTTAATAGGTTAGTTCCGGAAAATGCATAAAAACATTATAAAGTGCAAGCAAAACATGTAAGTATTGTCATAAAACAAGCATGGAACATCAGAAATTATAGGTACGTTGGAGACGTATCAATGACATATAATGTGTATAAAACATGTGAGTATCATCAATAAAGTAGCATGGAACATAAGAAATTATAGATACGTTTGAGACGTATCAACGGCCTTGAAGACTGATGGCGTGTCCCGCGGAATCACCTCCCGTGGACTTAGGTACTGGAGCGCCGCCAGGATCTCCCCCGTACAGGCGATAATGCGCGCGGTCGCAGTCGACAGGCACTCCCGCGGGGTTGCCGTCTCCGTGAAGTCG